>NW_026915780.1:1855000-1967500 GCF_034315485.1 Pezoporus occidentalis
TAGTGTCCAGCTAGTACATGGTACTCCACGGTGTTCATCCTCAAGGGTGTGCTTCTTGGACGGGATCACTTTGCAAGCTGGTGCCTTCAGCAGATGCTCTTTGTTTCCCATATTATCCTACAAATAGAGGCTACATTTCAGCCTTGGGCTGAGTGCTTAATATTCACCTCCTTCCATTCTTCATCCCATTTGCATGCTGCAATTAAAGGAAGTAGTCTTGTTTGCATAGTGCTTTAAAAACGTTTCTGTCAGCAACAACACTGGGGTTTGAAGAGCGCTGTCTCTCTAAGAGCAGCGCTAACTAATTGCAGTAAGGGTCACACCATCTGTTGCTAAAGAAGTAAATCTTCAGATGATGAGAAGTTAGGATTTATGGAAAACCTCCTGACAGGGATAACTCTTGCTCATGAGTTTGTTTTTTTTTTCACATTTTCAGTTGTTTTCTATTAATTTAATAGACTTTGATTTTTTTCTTCCTTTTTTATTTTTTTTTTTTTTTCAAAGGGGAAAAAGACAAAAAGAAATCTTTCCTTAAAGCTTGGGGTTACTTTGCAGAAGGAAGGGCTCCAAAGTCCTGTCGTGTAGGCAATGGTCCCTATTAGTTCTGCAGTTTGCTTGTAAACCCTTTCCTAATATTTCACTTCTTGTCCTTTTTGCTTTGAAATCCCTTAGGGGAAGCTGCAGAAGGAGGTCAGGGTGTCCTATTGAATGTGCCTCATGCCTGTGAGGTGCTGCTAATGTGAGGTGAGGGTTCAGGGCTTCAACAAGATTATATAAGATACCTGAAAGTCTTGTAGGACACCAATGGGCATGTGGCCATTTGTAAACTTGAAAGTTCATAGAATCATAGAACCTGGAACAGTTTGGGCTGGAAGGGACCTTAAAGATCATTAAATTCCAACCCACTGCCATGGGTAGGAACACCTTCCACTAGAGCAGGTTGCTCCAAGCTCTGTCCATCCTGCCTTGAAAGATATGGACTGTTTTCTCTGATCATGTTACCTCCTAATGGGAATAGCATTATACTTCATGAATGTAGGTTACTTTTCTGCAAGAATATCACATAAGATCACTATACATTGCTATGACATAATAAAATCTGGAGAAAGGATTTCTGTTTCCTGGAAAAAAACATTATAACCTGAAAATGCAGGTAGCACCTATTTCACTAAACTCTTGGCTAAGGATTCATGGTGCTATGGGAAAGCAGTACATTTCTTAAATCCAATAGCTGTAGTTTATTGCCTGCATTTTACTCCGAGAAACACCAGTGTGCCTTATTACAAACCCTATTTTTACATATAAAAGGAATTAACAGCACTGAAGTAGAAAGGAATTACTTGAACCAAACCAGCATTTAAGTTTGCCCAGAAGTCTTCAGCAGGGTCTGTAATCAGTTCAGTTCCTGTACAGCTCCTCCCTACTGCAGTATTTTGAAATCAGCCTCTTTCTGTGACCACAGTACCTATGTTTTCAGCTGTTTCCTAGCATAGTGATGAATTCTCTCTATAAATTTGTATTATTCTGTGCATATCAACCCCAGTCAGCCAGGCTTCCTAGTGGCTATGCCAGTGGCAGTCATTAGTTCACTTTGGTAACAGCAATATCCTGGGTCTGCTCTCTGCCAAAGACAGTTTTAATGGCAACAGCTTTAACACCTGAGCTTGTCCATATGGGTATGATGCTGCTTACTTACTACAATAACAAATCTCTTTAAAGTCTCACACTATCTAGTAGTAGAATTTTCTCTCTCCTGGTGATGCTGAATGAACCAGAAAGATGCAATTTTTTATTTGCATCACACTGATTTTTTGACATATGTTTATAGAAAAAAAAAAAAAGAAAAGCCTTTTGCCAAGCAAATATTGGTGGAAGACCAAGGGACAAGAAGAACGTGAAGTGGTAATGTTGGTTTTTTACCAGCTTTTCAGTAGAGAGCTGAATTTTAGCCAAAATTTACTGTAAGTCAGTGTAAGGCAATTACTGCTGTGTGTCAGTTGTGTAAATAAATGTGGGTTTCATTGCAGTTTAAATAAATGATTGAGTTTTGTCCATCGACTTTAAAAAACTAGTGTCCTTTTTCCTAATTATACAATTCTCAGGTATATTGGTTGGAACTTGGTGCTCTTGAGGTCCTTTCCAACCCTAACTATTCTATGATTCTATGATTCTATATAGAGTGTATTCTGCTGGTGTCAGTGGGATCATATGTGTGTGCTGAACCCTGCCTTGAGGTTTCTGTCAGAAAAGAACTAGACCAGTCCCACTGATTTGAACAAATCAGGATCACTGATGACAAGGGGTTGGGACTAGATGGTCTTGAGGTCCTTTCCAACCCTAACTATTCTATGATTCGATGGTTCTCTGATTCTATGACAAGAGATTAAAGCTTGTGATAATTCCAGTGAGGAAGTTGAGAGCAAGGCTCAGAGGATTCTGGTTTAGATGCTGACCCACAACCAGCTCAGGAAGGACTTTTAACTTTTCATTGACAGGAGAGAAACATCCACAAGGATTTTTAACACGCTGTCATGCTACCTGGGCAATACAAATGTGCGCCCTTTTCAAAGATACACCTCCATTTGTTCCCGAGAACCACTCACTCACAACCCAGCTATGATGAAGGAATATTTAAAGTTGAATTTCTGGCTGCTGTATATGATTTTGTTATATTCATTTTTAGTACAAGGCAAGCGGGAAGTGATGTGATGCATAAAAGAACAGAGTGAGAGAAGCTGGTGTCTACAGGAATTTAAAACTCACAACTCTCAGATTTTCAGTGAACCATACAACATTGCTAATCAGGGGAAGGCATGAATTAGTACATCTGCTTTACATAAACCTTAATGTGTATTGTTGAAAACGATACTTAGAAATCTCAAAGCTGAAGCGAGCCTTATTTAAACAACAAGTCTGTCAGTTCTGCTGATCTTCTGTTTCAAGATGCAAATTTCCTTGCAGGGGTAGGTACTGCAGACACCAGCACACACAGAGAGTTGAAGTCATCAGGTCATTCCTGCAGCTACACCCCTACCTCCCATAGCTATAGTTTATTGAGCAAGGGGGATGGCAACAGTGGTGGTCTGTAAGATGTATTAGTTTTTATATTTGTGTTCAGGAATCAACTGCTCTTCTGCATCAGGGGACATGGCAGCACAAGTATAGGCATTCTTGAAAGTGTTTTCTGGTTTTGTGCTCTCCCAGTGGATGCTTTTTGGAGCAGATATATGTGAAAACTACGTAGGAGATGATCCTTAGACACCAACTCTGGCAATCCCCCTGCCTTGTGTTCTGTCTGGCCCCAGCTGCTTTCCTCTGTGCTCCCCTGCGTGCTGATGCTGGGATAAATGGGCTGAAGGGAAGGGCACCAGCAGGAGCACAGAGTGGAAATTCAAATGACAGCATGTTAAGAGGTTCAATCCTGGTTTATTTTAACTAAAAGTTGTCATCAACTGAAACAAAACAGAGCTGATCTTCGCCAAAAAGGACGATCAATGCAGTGATGGAAAAATGCAACACTCATTTGGAGAACTTGCACTTCTAACAGCCCTTGGTGCCACGTTTGATATAAACCCCATGAAGTTTTCCTCTGTTACAAGCAGCATGTTATAACCCTGCATGTAAATTTCAGACTTTTGCAATGTTTTGATAAGGAAGCTTGTAGGCTGATGAGCCTGGGGGACATGCTGGCCAGTCCACGTGTCTCCAATGAACAAGGCAAAAGGAGAACAGCTCATCCACATCAGGAATGTCCCCAGCTCCACCCTGGTGACTTTGTTCTGAGTGTCAGGAGCAAGGGGACGTTTTTATTTCCTAAGCCTTTCATGACTGTTACCAAACTCACCCCCATTTACCCACACAGTGTGGGATCCTCAGCATGGAGCTGCTTCCAAACTGCTCTCTCAGCTTGCCCTGAAATTTGACTTGTTCATGCTAGGGAAGGCAATTTAAAGATTTCAGTAGGATCCAGATGGAGCGAGCTGGATATCCTCTATGGACAAGTTAACATACACCAGGCTACGGGTGAATCAGCTCTAGACCGTTGATGCCTTTCCACATATTAACCTATATTAAAAACGGCCAGGGTAGGTCTGACAAAAGGCTTTGCTCACCAGAAACAAAGAAACAAACCCAGTTTGCCTTGTGTGCTGTTGCTCCCTCCACAGAACTGTACTAAAAGCCCTAAAGAAAGGCTGGTGTTGAGTTAAAATCTTGGTGCCACTGGTTTGCCGGAAAGCTCCTTATTCCTGAGCTGAAACCAAACATCTCTTCATTCTGTAGTACAAAAAGCAATATTTCAAATTGTGCTTTGGACATGATGTCCACTTTTTTGGCTCAACAAACAAGCCAGAAATTGTTTTTAGACTTCCTCCTTGGCATTCACTAGGTTTTGCCTCAAACCCTTGGAGACTTGCTGAAAGAGATTTATTTATGTGCATTGCAAGGAGCTTGCCAAATAACTCCAGCTTCATGTTTTTTAATATTTTTCTAAATTTAAAAATTAATAAAAAGAATAAACCTTTGCTTTAGTCATTATTAATTATGGATATTTCCATCTATTCTGCCTTAAATATCAAAGGTTAAAAGTTAAGATGCTGGTAGGAAGTTAAGCATACTCGCAAATGCTCTACCCCCACTACGTGTATGTGTTGTGTGGAGTGTTTTATATTATTTTTTGGGTGACACTTTATCCACTTTATCAAAACATTGAGATCAGTTTGGAGACTTCCTTTTGACAGAGTTTCTGGCTAACTTGCTTCCACTAACTTTTGAAGTGGGTTGTTGGAAGTGTTAGAAGGAAAAAAGTAGTTCTGCATTAACAAAAAGGACAAACTTTATGAACTGTGATGGCTTTCCTTTCAAAGCAGGAGGAAAAATTCCCAGACTTGAGTAGGACTAAGACCAGATTTGCCCTCCTTTCCCATGTAAGTAGCAGAGCTGCGGACACTGTAGTCAAAATTAGGGTTTACTTGATTTGTCTCATAAGTAGTTAAAAGTAATTACTCTGGGTGTTCTGTGGTTTCAGAGCACTGTGGTCTGCTTCAGAAGCCTGGAATGTCCTTTGGTATACTCGTTTTGAGTTTTATACTTGATTTTATCAAGTATTTGATTTAATTAAGAGTTTAGTTAAAATATATTCTGTTGGTATCAGTTAGACATAAATGACAGCACGCTATTTACCTATCTGAGCCTGTTTTGCCATCTGTAAGGGGTAATATTTATGTCTACTGTGGAAATGAGAGACTGATAATAGCACAGCAATATTAGCTATGAGTTTTTGATAGGGGTTTTAATATAGCCACTATATCAAAAAGTAAAATTGGAGCACTAGAAAATGTCCATAGCTATAATACAGTGCGTGATGGGGATACTACACCAGTGCTGGGCAGACTGTTTCTCACAAGCATTGCTTGCTAATGTGTGTACAGGGGGTTAAATGAACCACTTATGGCAAAACTTGATCCCAGTGTGCTCACTAGGATCAAGGAATCGTGCAAGTATTGAGGTAAGCCTCTAGTAAATTCAATTTAGCTTGTTTTGGAATAAAAAATAATTAGAGGAAACCATGTCAGAAGATATTTTACCAACATTGGGTTGTTTTTTTTGTAATTTGCTTATTTATTTAAGGCACAAAATGTGCACTCATCAGGTGACCCAAGGGTAGGGCTTGTGCTCCAGTCTTGTACTTTACTCCACCTTAAGTCTTCAGAGCCATGGTTTATGATGTGCTTGCTCCAGGTTGAAATCCACTTGTTGAATGGGAGCACAAATGAGGCACAGGGACAGGAGAAGTTATTAAAAAATGCTCTTCTATCCCCTTCTCCAAGTCTGCCCCATGATGCTGCATGCAGAAGGTCCCTCATTTGGCATGAGGCATCTGTGGCTTGCTCCAGGTGGCTGTGGAAAGCAGCAGCTGGACTTTGTTACTGGTTTGAGTAGAGTCATAACTGATGGCAATGGGGAAATAAGTCAGAATGAAGTAACCCAGGCTAAAATACAGCTTAAATAACGTCAGCTATCCGTCTTCAGATCACTATTGGGTTTTCCCCCCTCTGAACTATGTTTAGTGGTGGAAGGATATTGAAACAACTGTCTTTTTTCCCCCTCTTTTCTCTCCCCTCCCCCTCTTTTACTATGTAATATAAAAACAAAGAAGTATATTGTATTAATATGAATACGTGCCAGAGAGAGCTTTATAGGGTCATTAATACATTTCTTGGGAGGTCAAAAGACATGAAACCGAAGGGCTCGTGCCTCACAATAAAAGTGAGGCATGCATTGTTGGCCCAGGAAAACATGCCCTGGAGTATAATATTTGTGTATTTAAAAAATTATACTGGAGGAAAATACAAGGGCAGCTGCAGTGCTTTGGACTGTGCGTAACAGAAGTGACACAGGTGAGGGCTAGAATTGAGGTTGTAATGGTGGGAAAATTGGGCTTTTGCCTCCTTTTGGTTCTTTATGAGGTAGAAGAAATGGTCTTAACAGTTCAAAAAACATTTTTTTCTCCTTGCGTGCGTGTGTGTTGTGTTTTTTCTTCAAATACAAGAAACTGCAGTCACCTGTATAGTAGGCTCTGGATGCATGAACAGGATATCCCATGAAAACCCTGGAGAGGGGACAAAATTAACCACCTAATGCAAGGGCTGCAGCTCAGAAAAGTCTCAGTCAAGGTAGAAAATATTACTTATGTGCCATCCCAGTCCAACTCCCCCTTTCTGGGCTAGGCTGAGGTAATTCCCTGTACCCTGGCACAGGGATGGGATGGGCAGCAGTGCCCAGGGCTGGCACAAGGGATGTTGTGACCACCAGCCATCCCCGGGGTATTTTGCTGTCTTTTTATCCTGCTCTGCTGGCTGATGCCAGGGTATTTTGGGGTAGGAATTTCTCAAGAAATGAAAGCTCCTGTCTTCCCTCATAAAACCATCATAGAATCTTAGAATGGTTTAGGTGGGGTAAAGCTCATCCGATTCCAACCCCCTGCCACAGGCAGGGACACCTTCCACTAGAGCAAAGTTGGTCCTAACCTGGCCTTGAACACTGCCAGGGATGGGGAAAGACTGCAAACAAACTAGGTAAAGACAGAAGTCTCCTAGAGAAGAACAGTAATAGACACATCCTTTCTAGCAGTTCTGAAGTACACAAAAATACACAAAACAAAACAAAACACAAAGCCAATGTTAAAGATTTCCAAACTTAACTGCTTTCTCTATTCAACTCCTTTATCTCACTAAATAAAACCCCTCCTAACAATCAAAGCATGCCTCTTGCCTTCATAGCTGTATAACCCCTTTGCTGACCAAGATGAAACCTACACCCATTTTAAATACACCCACATTGGTATAGTGGAAAAAAACCCTACTTCTTAACAACCATTGGGTCGTCTTAATGCTACACTGTAGGCAATCAGTATATTATTGTTTTGTCCATGTAGGTCAGCACTGTGGCTGAGCAGAGGGCTGGAGAGCTTCATTTCACCCTACCGACTTCTGCTGAAGCACGAGGGTGCCCTAATTGACTGCTCCTGCGAGCATCTTCCACTGCCATGAAAGGCTGTAGCTAGATGTTTAACACTCTGATGAAGCTTTTCATTATCTTACCACTAATACACTGCAGAAAATGGAATCATTAGAGTATAGCAGCATTCAAATGTAAACATTTGAATAATTTACACTTCCAGGCAGTGTTAAATAAAAGGTTTCAATCTCCGATGGAAATCTGACAACAAATACTCATTTCTAATATTCAATAAGTAAATTTTATGACTTCTTAAAAGCCTTTTTTTCCTTCATGTGGAATGGCAATTTTGACACTTGGGCTCGTTTGGGATTAAAATTTCCCCTGGTCAACAGAACCATGAAGAGTCATTATAAAAATTAAAAGCTAGAAATAATTACAAACATTACAATTAGGAGCAATTTTAGGATCTCAGTGTACTACAACCAACAAAAGCTGTGTCTTTTCCATAAAGTTTTCCTGAGGGATGTGAAAAAAGAAGTGGAGGAAAGGAATTGCCTTGCTGGCTATGGCCTGAGACTGGAAAGGTGCCAGCACTGCGATGATTCGGTGATAGAGGAGGCAGCAGTGAGGTTTCAGGAGTGTCATTTATAGGCACAGCTTTGGAGAATAAGGTGAGATTTGCAGGGGGGAGTCAGAACCTGCAAACCACGGGAGCACCCAGTGTTCCCATGATAGATGTCTCTCGATTTCCACTGCAAACTTTTATTTTCAGAGGTTTATGGGTCTGTAGTAAAAATCCACTCAGAGTTTACACTTGGTTTACACCAGGTCTCTGTCTACCGAAGTTTATTTTAACAACATTTTTATGTGTCTCTTCTTCATGCTGCTGGAGTTGAACAGAACCCAGTATGTGCTGGTTTCCAATGCTACTTTAACCATCAGAATGATTTTGTGGTCAGTGAGATGAGGTGGGTAATAATTATAAGCACAGGCTTCCAACACAATTAATGTTTGGGGTTTCTCAATGTGATTTTAGACCCTTGTTGTTAGACAGAGGAGAGAGTTGTATAAAATGCAGAGATGCAATCGCACAGTAAATGTGTCTACATGATACTTCATCAATCAGAGACCTGCTACGCATTGCCTTTCTCACCTCCAGTGCTCTGCGTCCTACTGTGGCCACCACTGACCTATGAAATAATGCATTTTGGGAGCTGTCTCCTCTTTAAATTTGGGTTACAGTGTGGAGACGGGCTCAGAGGAGATCAAAGTGCAATGCCCCTTACAGGGTTTGTTATTAGTGATACTGCTCCTTTCTGCTGCATAAACAGCCGTACTTGAATATTGCTGCGATGCTGATCCTCGTGATGATGTTCATTTGTCTGCATTTTATGTTGGGCAACACAAAATTTCTTTTCCTCTGCTTTGGATTTGTGAGCATTTAATTGATTGTGTGCTTTGAGTCAGAAGCTCTTGATCTGGCTCATCTGTGCTGATCAGTATTTTTTACACTGCATCACACCTTCTCTTATGGCTTTCCTTCTAAGGTATAATTGTTATCTCCCAATCTCTTTATATTTCATTAATAAATAGATTTCCAGCCCTCCTTTGATCATTCCTGTCATCGTCCTCTGAGCTCCTGGGATTTGTGCAATGCTGTTTTCTTAACATGAAGTAACCAACACTGCAGTCAGCAGTCCAGAGCAATCTCCATCATTAATTTATATTCCTTAGTAGAGTTCCTACAAAAACTTCTGTCTAATGCAACTGTGTGGTCCTGATTAACATCAGTAATCCCTGTGATAGAGTTGTTCAATAATCACTGAACTGCTCTATGGGGGAAGGGAAGAACGAAGAGAAATAAAAAGTAGGATCATTTTTGGATTGTTCATGAGTAAAGACCATCAAACTTTCCACAGGGGATTTAAAACAAAAATAACAATACTCTCCAAATCTCACAGCTTTAATTTTTTTCCTGTGCCTAGTTTGGGAGGAATGTTTGTTCTTTGCATTAGTTTTACACAGTAATGAGGGAGGAAGGGAGAGGGAGGGGGACCACAAAGGATGGCCAGTTGGAGAACACCTCTTAAGCAGTCCCCTGCCCTTCTCAACAACCCCACTCCTGGGAGAGCAGCATTAAGGGTGAGAGTTTCATTACTCCCTTTGCACTTTTGTGCTATAAACATTTGTAGAAAGGACTGAAACCTGACACGCTGGGGAGGTCAGACCCGGCTGACTTGTGGGGGGAGAGGACAGGGTGGGGGAAACCTTTCTTTCATGCCAAGAACCCTTTGCACTGTTCAAGCGTGGGCCCTCATTGGGATACTGCGTATCACCATCGCCTCTGCTAATTATGAGGGGGTGGGCAGCAATCTGAGTTACTGTGACATTCAAACAGTGACTGTGTCTGCTGGGCCCTGCTGGCTGAAGTGGGGCAGAGGAATGGATCTGGATGAGGCAATACGCAGGACTTGTTCCCACTCCACACACCAGTGTGTCCAGTGGCTTTGGGATGCAGCAGACTGACTTAGAAAAGATCAAAATCCACTATAGTTTGATAAACTTCCATTTTCAGAAGCTGCTTTCTATATATATCATATAATTCTAGAATCCCAGGTTGGAAGAAACATGGGAAAGCAGCAGAACGAGAGGTCTCTTGAATGTCACTTCATTCTGTCTTTACTGCTTTGCTGTGCTCTGGTCCAGAGGAAAGCCCTCCAGCACCATTATCTGCTGTCTGTGTCAGACATAGTATGGAGATACACATAAAATACTGTCTCTTACCCTTATCAACACTGGATTTTGTGCAGAAGATATTTGGCTAAGCCAAGGTACTGCCCAGCATCATGTCTTGTTTTCCCTGTTTTCTTGTCTCTTCTTGCCCTTCCGCCTCCTGGCATGTGGAACTAGAATATACGTTAGGAAGCAAAGATGTGTGAATTGTTTTCCTTTTAGAGCAACTTGCCTTTATTGAGATGCATTTGTTATCCTGGACTCCCGAGAAACACCTTGCCCTTTTCTTGCTCTATTTTCCATTTCTGTCTCTTCTTCATCCCTAACTTTATTTTCTCTTTATTTTCCTTCTCAGCTTTTCTTTTGTCTTTACATCTTCTTCCTTTCTCTACCCATGCTCATCCTTCTCCTCATCACTCACTTGATTTAAGGTAAGGAGAGCACATGCGAAGAGAATTGCCATGTACAAAAGTTAAGGATATATATGGGATCCTTCATAATGCAGCTCACTCAAGCTGGTGATAGTGAAAAGGTATGTTTTCCCTGAGCTTGCCAGCAGTGTAAACCATTCAATTGGTAACATAATACGTTTTTATGGTCTCTGTATAGCGATTTTCCATTTAAGTGTAAGTTAAATTGATGAATTCACATAGAAGCATAGAGGAAAGTTTTTCCTTTCTCTTTTGTAGTATAAATTCTACATGAACACTTCTGACCTCCATTGTGAGTGGGTTTTCCTCCCAACCATACATGAAATGTGCCCTTAGGTTCTGTTACAAATAGGTTTACACTGATGTGTATGGCTGCTATAAGCAATTATGGTCTTGATCCTGCACTCATTGAAATCAATGGCCATGTACTCCTTTCCAGCAACAGTGGAAGATCAGAGCCTGCAGGTTGCTCTGAGAATACAAAAGACCTCATGGCTTTGGTTTTGGATGCTTTTGCATCTAGTTTGGGAATATCAGTTGTTAGCTGGATCTCCTCTCTCCGATATTCCTGTCTTGTGCCACACAACACCTACATTTTGGTGCCTGCACAGGCAATTACTGGGAATTTTTGTTTGTAGGTTATCTGATTACAGTTTCTCATCTTGCTTCTGTTGGTTTGGGAGATCTGTTGCTTGAGCTGAGACCTTTTCGCTCCATGTAAGCTAAGCAGCACTTTTGCCAGGTGGGTTATAAAAGTGGGGTCTTCCACTTGTAAGAAAAAGGACTTGCTGCAGGGAATAGCATTTCTTGTTCAGTGGTAACATATTTTCTCAGTAACTTTGCTGCTTGGAGTGCCTGCCTTTCCCATGAAAAGCAAAACGTGAACATTTGTGCTCTCTAACAGGGATCCAGCGACAGTTTCAAAGTGTCTGGTCAAATTTCAACGTGGCTATGCTATAATTCACCCCTCTAAAATACATTAATCAAATATATTTTCTGCACTCTGTTTCCTAACAAGGACTCACATATTTATTTTCTGTGCCAGCACTGCTATATTTCACATGAATTCTAATATTTCAGTAGTCAGGAAGGAATCCTCATTTGTATGGATTTGAGCTCCGCTTGGCTGAAAGGTGCTATTAGAAGTAAGGGGCTGCATGTTTACACAATATTAGCTAAAATATTGGATTAATCTTTGACATGCTTCACGATGAGCTAGCCTTGGCAAGTCCATAACCACGGTTTCACAGCATCCAGTGCCAGCTGCCTTACTCATGTGAGCCCAGTTTTGGACTCCGGTTCACAGAAACTTCTAAGCACGTGCTGAAGTACATTCTGTATAAGCACATGGTGAATCCATTAGTATTCAGAATAGCCTTTGGCAGTTTTTATAATCATAGAATCACAGAATCACATTGCATCCAACTCGGCCTTGAACACTTCCAGGGATGGGGCAGCCACAGCTTCTCAGCCCAACGTGTTTCAGTGCCTCACCCCCGTCATAGTGAAGCCTAAAGTTAAGTGCATAGTGAAGTAATGGCCCCAGCCTGGATGTTTTCTCAGTGGTCAGTTGAAACTCTGCATCTGGCAACATCTGCAGCATCTGCACTGGAGTAGATTCACAGAATCAGAAACCTGGAATGGTTTGTGTTGGAAGGGACCTTAAAGCTCACCCAGTTCCAACCCTCTGCCATGGGTAAGGACCTTGAAGCATGTCCGACTTCCAACCCAGTTGCACTTTAACAGCACGTTTACCGTGTGAGGGTCTCAGTGCTACCTTCCTTGAAACTCTTTGTGCTGTCTCTGTACTGGAGCCATGCTGGGAAGTGGGTCCCTCCTTTGTTTTTAGAGTGAGAACTGAGCTTTGCCACGTCTTTGGCATACCAATAAACCCAGCGACAATAAAAAGGAACAGTGTTCATTATACTGCTGTGTGGGGAGTTTCTTTAAGAGTTGGGCCCTAAATGGTTTTTAATCCCAGGATGCACTGATTGTGATAATGTGGAGAGGCAAACCAAGCATCAGTTATAAAATCATTGCAAATATGAGTGGAATAAAAAACAGTCAAATGGATCTTGTTACAATTTCTGCTTATTCCACAAGGGTTTTAGGAAAGTAAAATAGGCAATGATTTTGTTTGGGACTTGTTTATGAAAGATTACTTTTTGTATAGGTAAGTCAAAAGGTTAAGGAAGTAAACAGAATTTAAATACAGTCAGTTTTAGTAATTTTTTCTGTTGTTTGCCTTAACTGCTTCCTAACATCATAAAAAAGCCTGCAGCACTCAGGTTAAGAGAAAGAAAAAACCTCAAGCCAACAACAAAAACCCACACCAAGGCAGCTCAAAGAAGTAAAAGCTGTGAAATGCAAGCTATGGCACACCTATAAACTATAATTTCACTTTTCAGCCTGCAAAAGTGCTGTAGATCTTAAATTACAATAAATCTCCTAATGTCCAGCATTGATTACTTCAAGCTTGTGGCTTTAATGGACGACAGAGCAGCACATTATGATGCCATGATTAAGGAATTGTGGAAAAGAGTGAGGGTAGTTTTGGACTTTATTTTGGCACCTTGCAGAGCTCAACGTTACCACAATTATTGGTTTTCTGAAATATGTCCCTATGCATTATTCTGATCAGATTACTTGCATTGCACAATCCTCTGGTGAGTAACAGGACAATAGCACAGAATAAATCTCTCTCTGAAATTTAATCTCCATGTCTGTAGACTGGCAAGAAGAACATCCACATCCCTCTGATAAGAAGTTGTATATTTCCCTGAATGGTGGTATATTTTTGTTTTATAATTGTCCTTAATGTAAATTCTCCAGCAAGAAAGCAGTGATGTCAAAGAGCTCTGAGGAAAGAAGGGTTGAAATATGGGTAAAGTGTTCCCATAAGCTCAGCATGAAGAAACCCTCATTTTCTTAGTAAACTACAGGGGCGGGTGAATGCAGTGGCTTACAGAAATCATTAACCTTTCCCCTATTATTGGTTCTCAGTGTAATTTGTTTGATAATCTTCTTCCTCAGTGAATAGTAGTCCAGGTTATCAGCTACTGAAATATCCTCTCAGCACTGGTTGGCACATTGTGGCTATGATACAGATGATAGTAAAGCAAAATCACCTGCTCTTTTTGAGGTGCACTTCTAAGCCAAGGATTGGGAAGAAGCCTATATTTATGGACTGAAGAGTAAGAATGGGTTTATTATTGCTTATCCACCGAGCCCCACGGACAAGCTAGAGAATAATTGTGTATATTAACAAAGCAGAAAATATGATGAGTTTAAGCACTTAGGTTTCACTTCATAAAAAACCTTTCATAAACATGCAGGTGTTTACTAATCCTTGAGACACCTTAAACAGCCTTCAGCTCGCATCAGGATCAATATATTTAGATAGGTATAAGGCATTTTTAAGGGCATGTAGTGACAGGAAAAGGAGGGATGGCTTTAAACTGAAAGAGGGGAGGTGTAGACTGGGTATTAGGCAGAAGCTCTTCCCTGTGAGGGTGCTGAGGCGCTGGCACAGGGTGCCCAGAGAAGCTGTGGCTGCCCCATCCCTGGCAGTGTTCAAGGCCAGGTTGGACACAGGGGCTTGGAGCAAGCTGCTCTAGTGGAAGGGGTCCCTGCCCGTGGCAGGGGGCTGGAACTGGGTGAGCTTTAAGGTCCCTTCCAACACAAACCATCCTGTGACCCCATGATTCCATGAGCGGCTGCATTAGTGGCCAGTGGCTGGTCTTGGAAGGGTGTCTGCAGCTGTAAAACATCCACGTGAATTCTCCTACGGCAAATTTTGTGTGAGCTTGCTGGGGTTTGCTGGCGCTCCCTGTCAGGCTGGCATACCACCACCTCCTGGCTGTGAATCTCTCCCCCAGGCAGCCCCAGCTCACTCCCAGGTCCCGATGCAGGCTTGTGCAGCGTGTGAAACATCATTAGCAGGCAATGGCAGAGCCCCGATGGCACGCTGGGCCACTGCATTAGCCTTTCACCTCTGCAGAGCCGGGCACAAGCCAAGGCTCAATTCACAAGTGAAAATTGGATTTGGGAACTCCATTTTAGTGTCCATGACTTTCCATCGTGAAAACTGCTACGGAGATGGGCACGACTGCCAATTCTGCTCAAAAACACTCCAAGGCCAGGGTAGAGCGCTGGGCAGTGCCAGCTGAGATGAAGATGCATTGGCAGAGGCATGGGTGGACATTCACCCAACAACTTCTTACATGATCCTGGCCCTGTTCCTGCCATGCTATGCATCCTGGTACTTCCAGTTGATAAATAAACACAACGGGAAGAAAAGTTGGCTTTTCTGTACTGCGTGCCTATGTCACACAGAAATTATGGAGAAGATCATTGAATTTGTGAAGTTAAGGAATAACATATGTGTTATGTTTGAACACAGATCATCAGGACCTATAAATTGGCACTGCCCCGAGGAAGCACTATCCAACAGTTCTGCTTGGGTTTGTATCTGGTGATGTCCTGGGCTTTGCATTATATGTCTGTGTGTATGTACATAGAGTCTGCCCCCTTTTTCATACCATTTGGGAATAGGTGAGCTGCTGTGTGTTGTACCCCAAGAGCTCTGTGGATGGTGATGGGTACCGCTGTGTCTGCTGCTGCAGAGAGCATCCTGCCACATCTGGAGAGGTCAGACCAGCTGCTAGAGATAATTCTTTTGTGACTTTGCTCTGATTTAACATTCCCCAAAACCAGAGAGCTAAATGCTGCCTGTCCTCAGTTCTACTGACCTAGCATGAGTTCAGAGATTAATCTGCTCCATAATTCATTTCTCAGCTGTGTCTGGAGCAAGATGCTCTCTCTAGCACAGTTTCCTTTCTATGTCTTTCTCATTCCTCCAAGCAGATTTTTTTCCTCCCTGTCCCTGGTCTACTTGGTTTCCAATCACTGTGTTTTCATAAGTTTTCAAATTTCACTCCTCAAGAGTACTGCAAAATACCCGTCTGAAATGGTTTTGATTATGCTGTCTAAAACTTCCAGTTAAAAATCTAGGTAGTGTTATTCAAGTTTGTTGAACCCTGCGTAGTTTATCATTAAATTGTCATGGGCTCTATCCAGAACTGATCAACATTTCTCTTCCTCCTCCCTTTCCTCACCTCCTTCCTAACTCTTTTCCTACTGCTGTGATTTAGGCTCTTTCCAGACTTGATTGTAGCTGCACGGCACCAGTTCTCAGATTCACTTGCACCTACAGTGTTCCACATAGCGCTGCCTTACACTAACTCTCCACTGTCATTCTTCATTCTAGTGTGAATTACATGTGTTTGAGACTGGAAAAGCTCAATCTGAGCTGTTTTCTCAATGTCATTTTTCAGACATGGTGCTGTAAAGATGCGGTGATGAGGAAGAGGGGTGATGGTGCTCAATTTTACCTCTTCCAGGAGTGCTAATGGTGCCAGCCAGAGCAACTATCTCTTTATTATCTTCTGGCTTCTTTCAGACATCTCTTGTTCTCTTCTGACTCTTCTGGCCTGGAAAGATACCAGCTGATGACATTTTTCCATATGCAGTGCAAGCAGCCTGGCATTTATGTAGTTCACATCCACATTTTAAAGTTAATGGTCACTTTGCTCTAGTATTTACTAGGACCAAGGTTTGATGGGTTTATAGAGACCAAGTGAGGATGCTAGAGCACTTGGTGGAGCTATGGGAGTTTCAGGATCCACATTCAGTTTTCTGTGACAACAATGTACAGGTTTATGTGCTGCCTATGAACCAGGCATATGAAAGCATCTGGCATCTCACATGCCTTTTGTATCAGGAAGCAGCAACTTACTTTTGTTAAGTTATCAAAGGTATTCCAGAGTAAAATGATGCTTCTGCTTCAGTTGATGGTAAATCATCTATTCACCTCAACAGGATAAAATGTCAGATGCTTAATTCCTAGGTAAAAAAGAAATATTGGCATTAAATATATCAACATGTTGCAATACACATGATCTGACTGTCACTTGTCTGGTTGGTTTAGGGTATTGCCTTGTTCATATAATTGAAGAATCTTTATTAAATGTTATTTATATTTGTCTTTTGGTGTATCTTAGATAGGAGCCTTCAGTGAAGAAAGGTAGTATCTATTCCTTCAAATGACTTCTGTACATTATAATGATAGCTTACTGGTCATTAAAGAAGAAATTGAAACTCAGAACCAAAGAGAAAATATCTAGTAAAAATATATGTGCTGAATTTCAGTATTTTGCAGTTCTTAACATTAACGTTACCTAATAACAGCTTGACTTCTGTGGCTAGTTCACTGGCAAATATTCAAGTCACAAAGAATCCTATGCTTTCTTTTGTCATAATTTCTAGTTAAATATGTTTCCTAGCACTTAAATTGTTCAAGGTTCTCTATAAATCTAATTTTCTAAAATACCCAAAATTTCCAAAATTAAATACACAAAGCTGATGTTAAAAAAAAATCAGCTCAGCTCAGAGAAATTAAATATCATTTTTTTTAAAATCTTAATTTACAAAGTCTCAGAAATCTTGTATGCTTTACTTAAGAATTAAGTAATTCAATGGCAAAAGACACCCAGACCTTATTTATAGGTGCAGGCAGTGGAACAGTCTTGAAAATTATCAAACATAGAATCATAGAATAATTAAGTTTGGAAAGGACCTTAAGATCATCCAGTTCCAACCCCCCTGCCATGGGCAGGGACACCTCACACTAAACCATCTCACCCAAGGCTCTGTCCAACCTGGCCTTGAACACTGCCAGGGATGGAGCATTCACAACTTCCCTGGGCAACCCATTCCAGTGCCTCACCACCCTAATAGGAAAGAATTTCCTCCTTATATCCAATCTAAACTTCCCCTGTTTCAGTTTGAACCCGTTACCCCTTGTCCTGTCACTACAGTCCCTAATGAAGAGTCCCTCCCCAGCATCCCTATAGCCCCCTTCAGATACTGGAAGGCTGCTCTGAGGTCTCCACGCAGCCTTCTCTTCTCCAGGCTGAAAGCTGGAGAGCTTCTTGGTGGGCAACCTCTCCTCCTTGTTTCAGCAGCTGCTACCAAAATGCCTGTTTTGTCCAGCTATGCTCAGACTTTTGTGCAAGATGTGCAAGCCCTCAATTTTTTTGTAGTGCCAAGCAAAGTAATTTAGCAGGACTGCAGAAGCAGAAATCTTCTTCTGTTCTTATCCAATATATTGCAGTGTGAATATGTGGCATTTCTGTTCAGGTATGCTTGCAGAGGCGGAAGGAAGGAGTTGGAAGGTGTTCTCTCCTTTTAAAGCCTGTTTGATATACAGAGAGACCAGGTTTAATAAACACTGATCAGCCTAATATGCCAAAAAGGTTGCTTAAATGCAAGGGCAATGGTTGATTGGTTGTGATGCTTACTCTGTTTTTCTGTTTTAAGGCAAAGTGACAGATGAAAGTTATGCATTCTGGACTCTGGAGAAGGAGCTTCTTACCAGCATGACTCCTTTGGCATTGGAGTATTTGTCCTTTTGACGAAGGCTTTCTGTGCATCTATAAATTCACCAGGGCCAAGCTGTGAGAGGCATGCAAAGGCTGTGTGGGGATACGTGTCCTCATTATCGCTTCCCAAATTTGGTAGGGACATTTCATGAAGGCAGTCAGAAAGGGGACACTGGCCATGGGAAGGCTGAAAGAGCACGTGTGGTGTGCCAGGAGAGTTCTTGTGGCTCTGGGGGCACGAAGGAGCTGCCTGCGGATGGCATTTGAAAACATACATCTCCTCCGAAGGCAGGGACGGGGCTTAATGGGAAGCCTGGAGCTGTGACTGCCTTGGCCACAGCCCAGTTGAAGCCCTTGAGATGGTTGAGCTCAGTGACTGGGGATCAAACCTGCAAACATGGAGCTGCTCTCATGCCAAAACACACCTTGTCTCAACCCAGTATGGCTCAGAGCTGAGGTCACATTGAGTCTCAATGGTCGGTGGCTGTGTGTGAGGGGACTAACATGAGAAAGCTGCCAGTTCGGTGCTGGTTCTTGTACACAACACTGCAAGGTCAATGCTTTATTCTTCTACATTATTTCAGCAAAGTTTGAGAAGTACAATATGAAAACTTGAAATAAAGCAAGTAGCAAGTACTATGCAGATACTGATTCCCCCATAACTTGGTCATATTTCAATCTCCATTTCATCAGAGGAAAAAAGGAGGAACACCAGGGGTGGTTTGTTAGTAGTCAAGCATCAAACCAATAACAAGCCTAGCTTATATTTGGGCTGCCCATCGAGCACTCAATTACCTTGGCCGTGCTGATTTTTCCAGCTTTATGTTGCAGGTTCGGAACTGCTTGTGTATGTTTTACTTAAGAATTTACTGCTCATGTTTTTGCCAAGGCAGGACACAAATATCCAGCGCAACGCCCCGAGCACTGGTTATTTAACAAAACCTACCGTGCAAAACGAGATCTTTCCGTGTTTCCTCAACTGTTTATCTTTGGCAGCGTGTTCGTTCCTTGTCCCTGAGTTTTAGTTAGTCATCAAGAAGCAATGAGCTCATCGGAAGTAAACAGGGTTGCTTTCTGTGCAGCCTGCCCAGCATCCCTTTGTGCTACTGAAGGTGGCAAAATATTCCTGACAGGGTTTTTTTTTTTCTGTAAACACATCCAAAAAGGGAAAAAAAAAAAAAGAACAATGCGTCGCGTCGGCGAGCGGAGCGTCCACCCAGACAGTTTAACCCTTGGGTCAGCGTGTTTGTATTTCACTTATTGGATTGTTAATAGATTTTCTTCATTTGTGCGAGACATTGTGAATGATGTGCTGAGGCCTTTCTATTACTTCACCGCCGGCGCCCGTGGTCCACCTGTAAGAAGATAGCGTTAAAAGCTGCTGGAGTTTCTACCTCTTGACAACATCCCAGCTGTAGACTAGCAATAGCAATCCTCCCGTGGCAGTTTTAATTATCGGCCCCGGCGATACCATCAGTAAGTGTGTAATTACGTGTCACTTTCCTGGCTGTTGGGTATGAAAAGTGGAACCAGTGAGATGATGATCGTTGAAGCTGTAGACTCATATTTAAACAATTCAAAATGTGTAACTGGCAGTGTCATTAAACAGAGAGAGTCTGACCCCAGCTGTCAGTTACTTTTCCTTATGCAGATTTTTTTTCATGCTGTCTGTCAAAAGAGCTCCATGGGCTGAGATGGGACGGGAGAGGCAGCGTAATGCACAAGTGCTGCTCTCCTCCACTCCCACCGAGGTGGTCTTTTACCCTAAATAAATACTACGGGAGAGAACTGCAAATAAACGACCACGCAGGAAATTATATAGACTTTTGGTGATGAATAAACAAACAGAGACTATCAAACAGAGATTCGACCCTTCAAAAAATATGAATAAAATCTGACTCATTACCCTGAACTTAAAGAACAAGGCTTATGGTAATTTGGGGGATTCATTACTGAAGGATAAAAATGGAATAATTTTCATTTCTCTGTTTCCACCATGCAAGTTTTTGAAACCATGGAAGATAAATGAATAACCCAAAGGTTATTATTATTATTTAAATGCATATATGTATACACACACATATATATATTATATATATTATGAGAAACACATGCACACACACATATCTACATTTGCAATAAGAAATTTGGAATATGGCTCTAAAAGCATTTGGATATGAATCACTAACTTCAAAGTCAGCAGATGTTTCAGGTGCACAAAGAGCTAGAAACTTGTCACCTGGCCAATGTATGCTAAAGAGATGGAAAAAAATAAATAGATGTGCATAGGAGTAGGCAAGTAAAGAGTATTTTTTCCCTGCAAATAGAGTGAGAATTTCTGAAATGACAACTCTTCACTAACTGGAGACAAGCTCCATTGTTTGACTGGGGATTTGGAACTGGGGTTCCAAGAGTTAATTGTGGGAACACAAGCAAATAAATGACATAGTACTTAAATAAAGAAAGAAACAAAGAACTGGAGGTTAAATAAACATGAATCTGTGACGAGAGAGAAAGGTTTCTTTAATTTTTAAAATGTTTGCAATTCTCAGAATAAAGCCAAGTTACAGTTGCAAACAAATAACATTATTCCATACCCCTAAGACACCTTAATTTAAAGCTTTGGAGTTCACGTTGACTCATGGCAGCAGCAGTGGAACAAACGGAGGCACTCTGGATGCTCAGCCTTTGAAAAGGCACTGCATCACACCTACTCCTGCAGATTTTAAGGCGAAATATATTCATTTCATGTGTGTGTGTGTTTCTCTACCTATCTGTATAGAAAAGCTTTGCATATATTTCCTGTTTCAAAGACAATGCTACAGCCCAGCGCATACAGTAGTGTAGGCTATATTAATTGCAGCAGTACTTTCATACTTGAAAGTAATAAATAGGCACATATTAAATCCTCTAAGGATTAATTTGTATTTTATCAGCTGTGAAAAGGGCAATTTTTTACATATCCAGACTTAAGAGGTAGCCCTATTAGACCTTCATTGGAAAACAAATTCTGCATATATTTTGTACCAGGGCTTTTTCTTTCGTTTCCTCCTTTTTCTCTTTTCCCTGTCTTTTTGAAAGCATTTCTTGTAGCTTTCTGTAATTTATATATATTTTTAATGCAATTTAATGTTGAGGAGGAAATGAGCTCCTGTGTCGTAGACAGACAAAACAGGGCTTTGTAAAACTCTGCCTCCTCTACATTTGCGTGAGCAGTTAGCAGAAAGCCCAATAGAAAATGCCACACTGTAACGTGTTAAGTGTCTCACTTTTCTGTGGCATTTGAAATATACGGTGCTTAAGGTCATTCAGGTTTGATGCATGCATATTAATATCAACACAGATATCTTTATGGCTATATTTACAAGTTATTTGCTGTTGCCACTAACGAGCGGTTGCAGGGGAGCCCTCCCAGACGGGCAGCTACAGGGAGCCAGTTTTTGCATGCCAAATACCCATTTTTCCTTTGTCTTTCATGGAGTCGTCTGTAGGGCTGAGAATTTTCAAGTTCTGTTTCTGTCCTACTTGCATGTTAGCTGCAGGCGATCTGCATCACAGGGAGGAGGCAGTCCCTTGGGGAGGGCCCACTTTTCTGCATTTAGTTTGTTGCTTTGAAAGCAATGGATGCTAAAAAAATTAGCTCTCTTTTAGGAGTGTTGGATGACTTGTGCACAACAAACAGGCTCACAGTTGAAGGCTCCTGCGTTACTTTTCCTTTCTCTTTTGGGGGGAGGAAAGGAAAATTGGGATTCTTTTAAAGGGACACTGCACATTGAATTTATGCCCAAAATCTAGAGGTGCCTCCAGCAGATGAGGGACATTGTGGTTCCGTTGTATATCCTGGGTGAGGTGGTGGAACCTCCCTTGCTGTGGGTCAAAAGAATGAGGGACTTAGCAAAGCAGCAAGCTGACTCTTAATGCTTTGCAGAAATCCCTGTATCCTGCCCTTTGTCCTTTTACACTGGGCTTTCTGCATGCTTTCACACATGTGCTTTGTCACTGCAGTCAAAACTGGTTAGGATGCTCTTGCTGCTTCTTCCCAGTTTGCAGCCCGAAGAGGCCAAGGACAGGGCTTTCTCGTACCAGTGTCCCTGTGCATTTCATAGCTGTCCACTGGAGCCCAGTGATCCCAGCTGCAGGATACACCTCACTGCTGCTTCTTCAAGGGTTCACTAGTCCAAAACCCCATGCAAAGTTTCATTAACCCATTTGTATAGACATGAAGAGTTAAAATATTGGCTCCCAAGTTATTTTCTCTGTGTGTTTTGAATCAAGGCAAAGTTTTCCTTGGAAGTGTAAGCTGTATGAATGAAGCACTGTGAGTTTTCTGTTACCTTCTTGCTTTTCAATATGCACGTTTCCAGCTCATCTGAATTCTTCTTTTACAAAACTGATGACAGTCTGGGAAAAGTTTTGGTTTCTGTGGGCTCTTGAAACAAACCTGCTGTTACCACCTATTCTGTCTGTGTCTGGGTCCTCACTGCCCATTTGAATAGCAAGGTGATGTTAGCTAAAGCAGTATCATAGGCATGGCCTGCAGTGAGGAGGACCTTGTGAGTTGTTTGAGCAGTGTGACAGCTGAAGGGCTACTCAGTGTATCATTGGCCAGTTATGACCTCTGCTTCTCCTCGTTGTCAAGCCACCCAAATTCACACTTACTACTGGGATCCACTAAATAACATAAGATCAACAGTGTGACCCTTCTTTACTGTCAGTTATCAACAGAATATTCAGTGAAATATCTTGCTAATGATAGCAGGCACTCAAGGATTTTCTGTTGAGGAGAGAACTGCTATTTTAAAGCAGTATCCAAATATGGCTGTAGGAAAATAACTATTTTTGCCTTATAAGATCAGTGCAACCCCCTTCTGTTTCGGTACTGAAAGAATAATGACATGGTGTAATACAGGGAGAGTCACTTTAGATATAGTGGAATAAAATCCAGTGGACTGTGGGACTGGTGGAGTATTTTGTATACAAGATTTCAATAAGGAAGTGGAGAGATGGAGATACAATGAGGCACGTTCAGTAACGGAGGAGAAGCCACCTGGTTCATGATAACCATTTTCCAGCTTCAGATGGAAGTTTGGTGCTTGCACAAAGGCTGGGAGCAGCAATACCCTCTGCAGAATTGCTTCTGGCAGCACTGGGAAGCCAGTGGGCTCCAGGGTAGGTGTTGATACCCCTGAAATGTAAAGAACAATAATCTGATTTTAGCTGATTTAAAATAAGGTGGAAAACAATTAGAGGATCTAAATCCATCAATGCAGTCAGGTGAGTATTTCCCTGATTAAGGAAAGTACGATTTCTATTAACAGTATTGATGCAAGATTGCTAAAATATTTTCATTTTCTTTGGTTTTAATGAGTCAATAATCACTGCACTATAACAATTGCTAAAACACATTGGCTTAACCAGGGATTTTCTTCACAAACTTATTTTCTTTCTTATTAAGTTGGACCAACATAGTAGTATCATACAAATGCTTTAGGACAAAATGTGCAACTTGTTGCTTTCTCAAAGAATCTCTGAGTGGACATCACTGAGCAGCTGTGATGGGTTCTCTGCAGTATCCTAATGCTTCCTCTGTGTCTGCCCCTCAGTGCATGGTTTCCCTTTCCAACTTTGTCCCCCGTCCCAAAGCCATGGCTTGTTTCTGTTTCTCTCCTAGCAGAATCCCAGACTCATTTGTATTGGAAGGGATCTCAAAGCTGATCCAGTTCCAGCCCAGTGCCATGGGCAGGGACACCTTCCACTGGACCAGATTTCTCCAAGCCCTGTCCAACCTGGCCTTGAACACTTCCCAGAATGAACCTGGATGCTATTGTGATGCTTACCCCATTGCAAATCATCGCAAGCAGTAAAACATCTTGGCTTAATATTTGAATAGTATCCTGAAATTATGAAGCAGGAGATGTACTTTGTTTATCACAGTGGAAACCTATTAGACAAGTACCCTTGGTGCATGGAAAATATATGCTTTTAACAGTTTTAATCCTTTATCAATTATTCATATGTGAAGGTTTCTCTGTATTTGTAGAGTTTGTTGGATGGAATAGCAAGCATGCCTTTATTTGTCTGACAGTTTTGTTTGAACCGTTATCAGATAAGATATTTAACAAACCCAAACATATTTAATTTAGGAAATAAAGAGCCATTCTTTATGTGGGACTTTGCACATCATTCTTCTTTATTACACCGGGTTTTGCTCATCATACCATGTTCTTCCTCAGAGGACAGAGACAAATAACCATACTCTGCAAGGACAATGTGTGTGTTGAATGCGTTTTAAATGCTGCACTTTGTTACGATTGCAACCAACATTTTAAATACGCTGCAATCAAATTCCAAAATGACATGAGAAAAATGACATCAGAGAATAAATCTATTAGGCTGCTCAGGCAACAGGAATGTTTGAGCTGGAACATACTTAGCTTGAAAGTCAAAGATTGAGCACAATGTTTATTTTATTTGCTTAAGAGAGGCAAGCCTAATTCATCCCTGTTGTGGAAATCAATGGAGTTACAGTATAAATATACTCTTCAAATATATTTGGCATATTACATGCATTAAATAGCATTACCTAAATACAGTTTAGCTTTTAAATATCACATGAGATTACTGATTTACTTTTACATTGTGCTAGGTTTGTTTAAACTAGTCAAGGGTCTCACCCATGGCATACATAGTAATTCTGCCTTTGGGCCTGGAAGAGGGAAACCAAAGTCAAATGAGCTTCCTAGTGGAAGCTGTAGGACTGGCAAAGACTGAGCTTGCTGATGTGATATCTGGCTGCACAGACGGAGACTGCAGCAGCATTGTGGGTCAGATGCCTACAGTCTATTTTATACTTTTATAATTTACTTGATACATTGGAGGAGTAAGATCCCAGAATATGTGCGTGGTATTTAATCATGATGCAGTGAGGGATTTTGGAGATATCTGAATAAACAAATGCCTCTTGTTGCCACTGCTTTTATCCCTTCCTCAAAATCCTGCCATGTCTGGGACAGGGTTTCTTCTGAACAACAACAGGAACCTGAGGAGGAGCCAACGTGCTGGGGTCAACCTTATTGCTGGGTCTTTTCCTGGGGCCCTGATGAACCAGGCTCCTGTGTTTTGCACCATGTTTCTCATAAATGGGCTTCCAGCTAAGCTAGAAAGTCCCTCAAGTGATCATTTACTATATCATGGACTATTACCTAGTGTTTCTTGCTAGTATAGAGCAACATGAGGATGAAAGATCCCATGAAGGTTCTTCCTAAGAATGGCTCAGGTTTTGAGAAGGAAAGATTTTTATTCTAGTAGGATCCCCATCCCTGAAGTCTAGTAAATACTTTAGGAATTTCTGGCCAAGTCGTGCTTTCTGTCTATGATAAAAGTGTTAGCTCCTGTTATTCTTGGTATGAATATTCCTTATACATCCTCCTGAAAAATTCCCCTTAAAGAAAATAAATCATGTCTTTCATTCAAAGTTCTTAAGTGAGCATGGCCGGGATGACAGATTTAGCTTGTCTTGCTGGAAAAAAATAGTAGGAAATAAAGTGGTACTCAAAAATGGGATTTGTTTGCCTTCAAAATTCTAGCTCTAGTTTTCTCTGAAGAATTGGAGCTGAGCAGGTGTTGCCTAGGTAGGAAAATTTCACTTAAAGATCTCTGAACTGTCCCAAACTGAAGTCCATTCTCATCCATAACGTAATTTAGCCCTTGACAGATATATAGAGCTCTTGTAGCTTTCTGTTCTTCACAAAATCTCCTGAGCTTCAAGTCTCACTGACCAGATGGGTTGTAATTTGGCCTCTGACATAGCGCAGTCCTGCTGGAGGGTGAAAATTACCTGAACTGGCCAACACCGAGGTCACACTCCCATCTTCTTGAAGTCATTTTCTTTCTCTCAGGCTCCTGCCTCCCATTTCCTGGCATGTGGATCTCTGTTTTCTGCATTTTGAATAGTGCAGAGTAGCAAGACGTGGAATACTTATCCCCTCCAAAGTCAGATATTATATTTAAATGTCTTAAGCCTCCGCTGAACATCAGTCACAGGATTGATTTAGCCTTAGCAATATCTGACTCCGCAAGTAAGATGCTGAGATTGCCCCGTGTAGGGTAGATAGATTGAAATACTCTGTAGTATGTCAGGTGCTGGGAACAGCAATGCCTGGCATATAAATGGGCATAATTAAGGAAAGCTTTGAGTGCTTTTCCAGGCTGAGACCTCACGGCAGAACAAATATTCATGCATATTTATCATACCTTAATTTTCTGGGCAAAATAAAGATGGAATATAGGTATTTTAGAAGACCTCCATCCACCAGCCACTTCCCCTAAAGCTGTTACTTCTTCAGATCCTTATGCCTGAACAAATGGTGTAAATATGCTTAGGATGAAGTGTAGGAACTTTTGCTCTTGTAAATAATGAAACCTACAGAGATTTTTGTGCTAGTACGTTTAATTGAACTGTGTTCTCTTTGCTTCTCAAGCATCTGTCTGAGCTCTAGAACAAAAACAGGGAAAAGACATAGAAAGTACATCTGATTCTGGGAATTACTGCCTTTTCTTCAGCTGGTTCAGAAGTGATTGCTTCTGACCGTTTTCCTCTCTAGGAGAAGTTTTCTTTGCTGGCTCATTCATGCATCCCTGGCATGGCATTGCTGTGGTTTGGCCATACCAAGAACCACCAGGTCAGCTGCAGGCCTTGCAATGAACAGAATTTACCCTTTCACCTTCACATCCTCCTTCACTTTTGTACACCCCTTAATTTTTGATTTCCTGCAGCAGAAGTCATTTTTTTGCAGGTGCAAAAAGGAGCCTTTCATTTTTCTCCATCTTAAGGAAAAAAGTTAGAAAAAATACGCTTTCCTGACTGAAAGGCAATATTTTGCTTTTAGCACTACTTTATGTGCAGCATTTTTTAGCTCCTCTAATCTTAAATTCAGTACATGAATGGATGGATAATTTCCTCCCTGTCAGTTTTTTCATGCTTCTGAATTATTTACTGCTCCCGCAACTTGTAGCTGCAAGTCCACTTATTTCCCTTTGAGCTGTAGCCATGCAAGAAGCTCTCCTTTGCCCATGGTCCTGGGGTGCTTCCTGGGGTGCTGGGCATCCTCAGAGGTGTACCCAGGCAGGACAACTCCTCCCCGGGATTCTGCAGAGCCAAGTCCTTAAGTAACACAGCCTGAATCCAGCTAATTTGTCTTCATCATTTATATCTTCCAAATCCTGAATCATTTTGGTTGCCCTCCACTGCACCTTTTCAATCTCCACAATGTCCTGTCTGTAATATAGTGACCAGAATTGCACACAATATTTCAAATATACTCCCACTAATGTCTTACATAAAGTAGTGCCAGAATAACTTGCACTGATTTATAATCCTTACAAATATATATATTTGTTTAGCTGCTGTTGTTGTTTTTTATTGCTGCCAAACATTGAACATATGTCTGGTGGTCTGAAGGCCTGTTAAAGACAACGAATGAATCAAATTTTCTACATGACAAAAGAAAACACCTTTATTTTTTATCATTGTCTAGCTTGAGTGGTGATATAAGATAGATTGAAACAACAAAAGGAAAAGAGAGGTTTAGGAAAGTCAAATAATAAGGTATCAGGTTATAAATGAAGTCTTCCACTGCCTGAAGTTAAAAAGTATCCACAGGCACTTCACACTTCCTCAAAAACAAATAAACTGCCCAACAGGGTTGTGATAATAACGTCCTCGTTAAAGTTTGGAAGCCGACCCCACCATCTGGGGAGGATGGAAAGAATATGAGAGAACATAGATGGGGATATTTCATTGGTTTTGGCTGCTGGAATGCAGTGCAATGTGTGAGGCTAATGCGTAGAGGAATCCTTTTTGGGGTGTTGATGGTGCTCTATTTGTGATGGTGTTGGGAGCTATTGCTTCTTAATAGAAATGAGTTTCCAGAGGTTGCCTTGCATCTGTTGGATAAGATTCTGGCCTTGTTCTTGGAGTCATACCATTAATATTCTGAAGTGGTGCATTTCAATAGTGTTATTCACAGTAAAGGAGACTTGTGAGTAAATATTTTCGATTCTGTGGTTCGTAGAGAAGGAAGCAGTACATTACCAAAAGGTCTTACTGTAAAATGTACTAAAACATGTCCCATTCCCAAACTCTCCAGACCAAGGATTGCATAGTGAGATGTGAAAACAAGCTTACAAAACTTTTCACAAGGTGAAATTATTCAGAGGGTGCAGGGAAAGGCAGGCCACAGAAGACCTGCAAGCATTTTTTCTTAATTGATACAGCAAGGTTTGAACTCTGCTTATTTTCCAGTTTAAGAAGAAGGTTTTGATGGCTTCCACCTGAATCCGGTCTGCACTATATAGTGCAGGTGACCTGCATTAATGGCCTCATTCCCAAGACAATGCGGTGCTTTAATGTATTGTACCAGGTTTTACCTTGGCTAGTGGCCATTATCACCAATAAATAATAGCTCATGTTACATCCACTCCCGCTAAGGTCTTGGGACATGAAATTCATGTGTGCTACCAATGTAGATCGAACGTAACCTTGACATTAATCAGACAGGTGGAATTTAAGGCTTCCCCAGGTTTTTCAGTGCAGCTGTTGTAACAAATCATGAAGTTCTTCTGGCCAGGTTCAATAGAAAAGAAACCCACTCCTTCCTTTTCTTTTTATTGTTTTTTTGGTTTGTTTTTTTTTAATTGAAACACATTTAGTCTATTAATATGGCCATTATAGTGTTTACAAATATCTCTGCCTTCCTAGTGCTCTCTGAAATCCTAAATGGGCTCCTGTTTTCCGAGAGCAAACAACAAATGGAGCAGACCTTTGAAGAAACCCACCCTCGATTAATAGTTAATGATGGCTCAGGAGAAGGAACAAAGCCCGGACGATGTGAACACGGATTAGCCCTTTTATAAACACGGCCAAACAGTTTGTAGGAGCGCCGATGCCCGGGAGCAACCTGCTGTGCCTTCCTGCTGAGACCAAGGCTGGGCAGTGGGCTCAGTGCGGGGGGCCAGGGGCCCCGGGGTCTGCTCCCCGACTGCCCCCCTCTCCCAGGAAGCAATGAGCTGGTTGATGCAGGAGCATCCCCTGCCGACCAGCACAGGGCAATAATTGCCAAGGACCTGGCATTAACCCTCCTTCCTCTCCATGACTGCAGGAACATTGAGCATGGCCAGGGCTGGTGCCCAGAATGGAGGTCTCAGCCCCACACAGCCCATGGGTTCACCTTGTGAAACCATTAATCTATTTTCCCCTCAAAATGCTTGGGTCTCATCCTTTTGCCTACCACTAGGACACATCTCCATGCTGGTGCTGATGGGGGTCAAAACAGAGGCAGCACTTTGGAGGTGAAAAGCTTTGCATCCCCCTACCCCCTTCCAGAGCTGTCTTTTCTCACACAGAATATTTTAAGTTTAGGACTTCAAATATTTCTATTAATAAATTACTATGCATCATGTCAAATTAGCATTGCCATTACTAAAAGATTAATAGCGACAATGCGTTGTGGCACTCCATTGCTTCAGGGTAATTTTCTTTTGTTCATGTTTTGGCATAATATTGTACAGCAGAGTAGCAGGACTAGGAAGCATAAATTTAGCCACAGCCCCTCAGCAGAAGAGGTAATCCTAATCACAGCAGAGGGTTAGCAATTAGCTCCCGCTGCCACTCCGCAACAAGCGTGCAGCAACCTTCTGTGAAGGTTGCCTTCAAACTGGGATGCATCAGGGCTGATGCCGACCCATATCCCTCACACTTTGCGGATAACAAGATAGATCCCGACGTTTATATGTTTTTATTTACTAAGTGCTCGGGAGGAATAGACAACAATAATTTGCATGTGAAGCCTTTTTATTTTAGACCTTGAGTAATTGGTGGGTTAGCGGTGGTGTATGTGCTTAAGTGTACATCACGCCAACAGCAATCTTCCCTTTCATAAATTCTCCATCTTAACGGGAGTTTACAAGGGAAGAAATTACTCTCGTGCTCATGTCCCTTTCCATTGCGCTGTAAAAAGGAGTAACTTCTTTTCCCTCTGCCCCTTCGGGTAGGGACACGACAACAAAGCAATTAAGTAATGTTTCTTAGTGAATGCAATTTAAAATAAAGGGTGGGAGTATATCAAGTGGCATCGTTTGATCTGAAAGATCTACATGAGGATTTTGTACCTGCAGTTTAATGACGGGCAGGGAGAGAAAAAGCATCTAAATCTCATTTTGAGACACAATCTTTTTTGGGTTTTACTGTTTTAAAAGATGACTTTCACAAGTGAAATTATTGTGTTATCATCTATTTGGCTGCACACTGGATATATACAGGAAAATATCTCTGTGATGGCTCTGTTTCTTGCTTAAATATCAAGTATTGATATTTTTAATGTTTTTGTAAATATTAGATATTTTAATACTTGAGAAAATGTATCTCATAAATAAGCTTTATTATCTGTCAAAAAGGATGAAAATATAACTTTACATTTCTGTTTTAAAGTAATTTTAGTGCCTATTAGCTATAAAGTAACAGTTATATATAATTTAGAGTATGTAGTCACTCGAAACAACTTGACATTTTCACACAAACACAGAACCTTAATAATAGTCTTGGGATTTCATTGGAAGTATACACCACTACAGGATATTAAAATAACTTATGGTGCACTGTAATTCTTGTTTTGTATTTGTCCAAGTAGTTTTGAAGCATGCTATAAAGCAGAAAAATAAAAACCTAAGCTCCAAAGTCAGCTAAGCTGCATTCTTAAAGTTATAGCAGTCTTTTCATATTAAGTATGATTAAACCAGCTGACATTTCTAGTTGTCATCTTTCCCTTCTTCCTTCCTATTAATATGCTATGCTTAAAATGTAAATGCTCTGCACACTGCATTTTTTATTTAAAGCCCTTGCAATTGTTTGCTTAAAATAATGACACTGATTGTGTGCATTCAGGGATCACAACCAGAGCTTGAAAACAGTAATTTACTTGTTTATCTTAGAATAAACTCCAGATTTAATACTTCGCCATGCTCTGAGTGCTGTTGAATGCTGCTCTCTCGAACTACAACAGCACCAAAGTCCAATGACACTTGTGCCTGTTGCTCTGCATCCAAGGCAAAATCAAAACCACAAGGTTCCCCAGCCTATCTAGTTTTTTTTTTAAATAATGTGGAAAGATAGAACTAGATTATTTTTTTTTTTAAATAACCCTACAGACTTTATTGTGATTAAAATTTGCCCAAGCTTTAACTTGTTCTTTTAATTGTAATTGAAGTGGCATGTGGGTAGGGATTAGGTGAGCGTGCAGATGTGCACAAAAATTAATATGAACTTGGAGGAATAGCTTCATTGCCATAAAAGGGCTGACCAAATGTTCACAGATGGAATTTGAGTGGACCCTTATTGAATAAGCTAGTAGGACCCACTTGGGTCATTTCGGCATCAATCCTGCGTAGTTTATTTGGAAAAGGCACAGTCCAGGCCTTTTCCACAATAATTATTCTCAGGCCTGATTCATTAATTTTTTAATTTGCATTAGGGTTGCTCAGCGACAGCAACACCACTGTTAACAAGAAAAGAACTTAAAATGCACTTTGAAGATGATTGCATATGGCTACGTTGATTTTTCAACCTTCCTTATGTATAGACACAGAAATTAAGCATAATTAGCATTGTAGTCAGAGGCAATCCAGAAATCTTGCATATAACTAAAGGTCTTCCTCTGTCAAGAAACTTTCAAAACGTGGTGATAACTGGGGAATTTGAAATAAGGAGAGGATCTGGTGACATAAAAGAAAATAACTTTAAAATACTGCTGCATATAACCAGGATTTCTTTCTTCCTTTCACTTCTGTCCCACCCCAATGTTTATCTCATTCTTATTTTGATCTTGCTTTTAAACTGCTGCATTTATAAAAATGCATATGAAAAGCAACCCAATCCATAAGTTTTTCTCTTTATACTATTTTTCCCAGGAGTCCCACTGAATTTGTACACAGCAGAAGATAGCAGAAATGAAATGTAATCATTAAACTGTGAAATATGGAAATATTCCTAACAACGCAGTAAAGCTGGCAAAAGACTAATTCAACAAAACAGATTTTAGACAGTATGCTGGGGTATAGAAGCACCTGTTACATGGATTGAGGATGAATGTCATTACCAGGCTGGGGTATAGTCAGGGAAAATTAAGGAGCCCTTGGGGCTCCCTTCATGGTACTGGGCTCCAATCACCGAAGCTGTGTTCCCCATGGAAAGGCAATGGAGGACTCAAGTGTCTGAGGTATTTTGCCAAAGATCTTGTTTCCTTCATGGTCTACCACAGCTATTCTTTGGCTTGATCATAAACATTCCATCTCTGCCATGACAATTTTGTCTAAGGCCTTGTCTAAGCCTTGAGCACTTCCTGAGCTTTGTAAGGTTTAATACAAATCAATGCATAGAGTATGAATATGATGATGAATAAAGTAACCCAAGTTATGAGTTTGAGGAGCATTAACAGGCTGTGAGTGGTTAAGTTTCTCCCAGACAAGTGGTGAAGAAGATGCTGTGCAGAAGAAATGGACTCTAAGAACACTACAGTTGAGTGGTCTTCTTACAGTTGCCTAAAGTTAAGTGGTTAAAGATCCTCCTATTGAATTTCAATGTTATTTGTGCAACTGTTTTTCACGGTTCAGTAAAGTTAGGTTTGAGTGTCATTTCTGCAAGCAGGATTCAGTGCCATATTTCAGGCAGAGTTTCTGTGTCCTTTTGTGCAAATACAAAATATCAAAAATTACCAATTTGGCGTTTCAGGGGAAGAGGCAGGTACCAAAGCAGCTGTGGCTGCCCCATCCCTGGAAGTGTTCAAGGCCAGGTTGGATGGGGCTTGCAGCAACCTGCTCTAGTGGAAGGTGTCCCTGCCCATGGCAGGGGGTTGGAACTGGATGAGCTTTAAGGTTCCTTCCAACACAAACCAGTCTATAGTTCTATGATTCTCTTTTTTACTCACTGTTAATCTTTTACTCCTGGTGCAGAAGGAGGGAATGCGTTTGTGCTATCGAGAACTGAGTTGGATTTTTTAAGCTCTAGGTGTTTGGTGTAACCCACCAAACTGTGGAAGAAACGGGTACCCAATATTTCTGATATAACAGCTCCTGGTTGCGTTTTATGAGGAATATGTGGTAATATAATACACTAAAATTCAGATTCTGGTACTGTAACTCAGATTGACTGGTACTGTACTATAGAGGTAGCATCATAAATAGCAGTCTAGCTGGTGAAATCCGGATGCAACTCAGAACTGATTTTTTTCCTTCACTCCTTTTCTTTACTTCATGCCTTTTCTTTTATAGCTTATAGTTGAGTTTTTATGGTATTGTTGGGCATTTTTACATGCTCAAATATGTGGAAATTTATAAATAAATAAAGCAATTCTGGAATCGAAAAGCACAATAATATGAATCACCTGGCTGTGAAAAAGGTATGTAATCAAAAACTTGGTTTGCCTCTATCTGTCTGGGGTGTCATTTCCAAATGTTTAAAAAACATTCCTTTTTTTATTATTATTTTTATTTTAACTGGGTCTCATCTAAGTAGCTGAGCAGGAGGAAAAGCATTAGAATATTGATCAAACAAATAGGCACAAGGAATAGAAAATTAAAGTGCTGAATGTCAGCTGAAGTGTGATGAGAGAGCCCATGTCTCTGTAGCTGGGGTTTTGTAGCTCCTTAAGGCAGCAGGTAGATAAAGGAGCTCATGGAACCAGGAGGAGTTCCCTGTGGGACTGCAGATGACATTGTAACAGATGACTCCAGATGACAATGTAAGAGGAGGAATGGAAAGAAATTATATTAACAAACTGTAGTCGATGGTTATAATAAGATTTGAACTGCTGAATAACCGAACCTGAAAGACCAACATATTTTTCAAGATGGTTTAGAAGGATCCCACGATTGAGTATGTCAAAAGCTGCAATTATGTCAAGAAGTATTACAAAGGATGGATTCCCAACATCAGATACAATAAGTGTATTATTACAAATCCTGATGAGCAGAGATTCACTGCTGATGAAAAAAAAACCCTCACAAAACATAACCACAGTGGAACTTTTGTAATAAATTATATCCCTAAAATGTGTGTCTTATGAGTCTTCCCCTCTCCTAATAGTGATAGAAAAAATAAGTTTAAACCTCCTTTACTGATTACTAGAATGTATGGGGATTAAAAAATCCATTTAATACAGTTACTTTTGTAGAGTTTTAGATAGTAACAGTGGATAATAATACCTTTATGATATTTTCAATATATGAACCTAGCAAAGGAAAGATTTTTCTCAGGAAACTATCAGATATTGGCTCCAAGTGGTGTGCTGCTGGGTAAAGATTTTGTTTCCCAAATTCTAAGACTGAGGAGAAGCACATGAAATCATGGATTCTATTCTTTTTTCTGTTGTGGGAAGAGGTTCTATAATAAGTCTCTCAGTTTTCTGGCATAAATTTGTCAGGGGAATAAATGTGTCTAATACATATTTTTGATGATTGATAATGGTTTTCCAAGTCTGCTAAATAAGGAAGCAAGACATTTTCTTTCTATGTTTAAATGATGGGAAAAATAGCCCGAGTGTTATAAGATGACAAAGACATTACTAGCTCAGAGTTTCTGATGTCCTGAAAATTTTAGCTGCATTTAGTAGACTTGCTAGTTTTGTCAACAAGGACAACAATGTGCTTAATATTAATAATTCGTTTTTTTCTTTGTGTTACTCCCATTTGCCATATGCAAATGTTAAGAGGTTCAAACAAAAAATCTCCATACCTCCATTCCAAAACTAAAATAGAAAAGACAATTCTAAAGTATCATAAATCCAAGATTTGGGGCTTGTAGTTTTTACTGAACATATCTGTGATATGCAAATCATGGCGCTTGCTTTGTTGGGTTTGCTTCCACGTGCACATTGCTGCTCTGCTTCTCCTCCACACCTTCCAGTAAGGAGCAAGGGAAATGTCTGTTGAAGCTCCTTATAAGAGATGATGGCTAGAAATGGGGACAGGTTTTGTCTTGAAACTGTTAGGTGGGTTATTCAGGAGTAGCTTAGCACCATGCTAATTAAACTTGTTCAATGAAAATTGAAAACTGGGTGTGTGTGATCACTGCTGAAGACATGCCAGATACCTACTGGCAATGTGATCTTTAAATACCATCAACACTCTTGCTTTATTTGTACCTTAATTTAGCATTCGTCTTGGTCTGCCTTTTGCCCCTTTTGTTGGAAAATACCTTTCTGCTGATCTTGCAGCTTTGGTCGCTGTTTTGATAGTCTGCAGTACTTGAAGCAGCTCCGATAAATAGAATTTGCAAGAGCAGTGGATGAAAAAAATCTATCTTAATTAGATGCTTATTGAAATCTAGCACAAACTGTATATGAAACATGATTTTGAAACTGAAACAAATATTTCTGTATTTATATATACTCACTAATACATATACCTAATGCCAATGTCATGCACAGCCTTTCTGAAACAAATGGGAAAATGGAGATTGTTGCTGACCTCAGAGCTATTTTAAAATAAGTTTCTCAGATGATTGTAAAAATCTATAGTAGTGTCATTTTGCAGTAGCACACAACTACTTGTTCATTGAACTTTCTATGCAAAGAATGGTATATAGGAGGGGGACATCTGCACAGATACAGGGTTATGCTTGCTGTTTGTAGGCTTCTGTTTTTGTCACTGATGTCTTGTTTTATGAAGAAAGATTCTTTTTCTTAGTGCCTGATACAACATGATATGCAATATAGTATTCAGTATTGAATTCCAAGACTTGGTGTTCATATTGTTTGTCATCCATGTTCTTACCTTGCAAGGAATCTAATAAGAGAAAAAGCCTGAAAACTTCATAACTTACATTTTAAAAGAATCCGTTTTGGATGTAAGAGAAGATAAACTGGGTCCAAAAAATAGTTTATTATTATATGAAAAATAGCCAAATATGGTAAAGGAAAAATGGTGACAAGAACCTTGAGAAATTTTACTTCTTCTGTGTTTCTATGGTTTTAATGGATAAGGATTTTCTGGATGGTCACATTCAAAGAGTTGTGGTCAATGGCTCGATGTCCAAGTGGAGACCAGTGATGAGTGGTGTTCCTCATGGGTCAGTGTTGGGACTGGTGCTGTTTAACATCTTTGTTGGTGACATGGACAGTGGAATCGAGCACCCTTAGCAAGTTTCCAATGACACCGAGCTGTGTGGTGCTGTGATGCACTCGACGGAAGGGATGGGATCCAGGGGGAGCTGGACAGGCTGGAGAGGTGGGACCATGTGAACCTCGTGGAGTTCAACAAGGCCAAGTGCAAGCTCCTGGGCTGGGGCAATCCCAAGCACAAACACAGGCTTCAGAAGACTAGATTGAGAATAGTTACGAGGAGAACTTTGGGGTGTTGATTGATGAAAAACTCAACATGATCCATCAGTGTGAACTTGTAGCCAAGAATGCCAACCATAAATAAAGCTGGGTTTATTTGTGAAGCTACTCATGGAGCCAAGCATCACACAGGGTCAAGCAGGGAGTAGCATCCTTGTTGGGGAGACTATGCAAACACCTCCTGAGGTAACCACTGCCACTGAAGCTGCCTGCACAGGGTGGGTGCTTGATCTTCTCTTCGTTTCTGCTCCATACTCTTGCTCCCAGGAATGAACCAGAGAGACAAACGGCCTTTCATGAATGCAAATTTCAGTAGAAGCTGGGGTTTTTTTACTTTCATGAAAGAAAAAAAAAGAAATCACAGGAACAGTGCAGCTTCCCCACAAATCTCCAACTAACCCTTGCACTCAATTAATCTTCGTGACCTTCTAATGCCCCATGCCATGAATTGTACCTTGAGGTTAGGAAATGGGTCTCATAGTGCTTCCTAGCAACTCCTATACAGCTTTTGTGTTCTGAGCCTTCAGATGTTGTTGATTTGAATCTGAAATTTCTTTCCTGCATAATGTCTTGATCTGATAGCGCTTTCAGTTTTAAAGCTGAGCTTTAATTTGTTTAATCTGGCATATTCTTAATTATACGAGCTGTAAATTTTATTGTATTGTAAAGCCTTGAAATACATGCGTAAAGATGCAGTGCTGAGGTGTGTTGTATTAATGGGACCGTCTTGCTCTTGGGTGTGACAGTAACGTGCACTGGGGAAGATGGAGGGTATCCAGGAAGAAAATCCTGGTGCAGAAGCACCGTCCTACAAACACTTGTGAATCCTTGCAGTTAACTTTGCAATAGCTGCACGTGCACTGGGATAAATGGGGCTGCTCTGTTTTCTGCCCATGGATTTTTAGGAAACAGCATAAAGAGGGAAAGGGTGAGCTCTATTTAAAAAAAAAAAAAGAATAGGAAATGGTTGAAATATCTTCCTGATGTCTTGCTGGGAGATTGACTTCATTCATTATTACATGGTTTCCGGACAGCATTGCCAGGACTGGTGCTGCGCAGCGATTCATCCTTCAGCAGGTATTGGCCACGCTGATGCTACCTCAGTGAAAATGGGAACAGCAGCAGCACTAGCAGGGATGGTAACATGCTCGAGCAATGAGGACACAATTATTTCATTATTCATGCATGGCATCTCAGGAGACCTGCTATGAAATTTCAGCTTCAGAAACACCAGCATTTTAGTCCTGGTGAGGCAAAGAAACTTCTCTGCTAGTTTAGCCAGTGGGAGTAATCTGGCAAAGCTTGGTGTTTGACATGGGCAGGTCAGAAGAAGGCCACAGAAAGGTCTTTTATTTTCAAGCCACGCTTTGCGCCCCGAGTGTTGTAGTAGTTTCTGAAGCAGTGAGGTCGAGTTCTGTGCAGTTATCCCTGCCCTGTTAAAAAGGGATGGCGTTACCCACACAGTCTGCCTTTCCCTGTTGTCCAGGTGGTGGCAGGAATTGCTAGTTCCTGAGTTTTCCAAAAAGCTGGTCATTGCCAGAGGCCCCCGAGGAGACGCAGGGGGAGATGTCTGTATAGTTTCCACTCACCCATCTCTTCCTCTATCTTTGTTTAGGGGGCAGCTCAAAGCTGTGCCAAGTTTTTCGTGCTGTGTCTGTAATTTTGGTTGCATGCTGCCTTTCATCAGGAGCTTTGCATGGTCTGTCTAGCAGGCACAGATAGCCAGCAGTCATCTGTTACCTCCAGATAAAGATGGGACAGTTTGTTAAGTGACTGATGGCTTTTGCTAAGTCATCTAAGTATGATTAATGTGTAAAAATGTCTAGCCGGGTGATAGGTAAATAGGAAAACCAGAGGCGCTCTCCTCAAGTCAGTTTTTGCATGTCCATTCATGGCCTTTGATCAAAAGGAAAGGTTATAGGAGCTTGCTGATAGCCCAAACCACTAAGAGAAACCAGACATAGTCAAGACATATCAAAGTCCCAGGTCCTAGAGTCATGCAAGTACACAAAAGTCCCCTCTCCCAGAGAAAGCAAGGATGCAGCCTTAGTGGTTAAAGAGAAGAGGCTGAAAAATGTGACTTATTCTATAAAACTTGTACAATCCAAAGCAGATTTATTTGTATCCCCTGCAATGACATGTTTTAGGGAATCTGATTCATGCCTTTCTAATGGTGACAGACAGGAATACCATAGTAACTGTGATTAAAAAATTGGCAAAATATTCATTGCTTTTGATTGCATAATTGCTGCAGTGCTGTAAATAGTCTTATCAGTTGTATCTTATATGAAGGTCTTCAGCACATCCTACTGATCTGCTAACAGTGCTGCTTTGGGAGTAGAAGACCGTGTTGGTGCAGAAGACATATCTGGCTGCCTGGCTCTTTTTGTTTAGGAGTAGAGCTGGCTAGGATGGATGGGGCTTGGAGCAACCTGGTCCACTGGAAGGTGTCCCTGCCCATGGCAGGGGGTTGGAACTGGATGAGCTTTAAGGTCTCTTCCAACCCAAACCATTCTGGGATTCTATTATTAGCAGAAGTAACTGCTTTCTCTGCACTCAGCCTAATGTATAGCTAGAGTTCAACACATATGCGGTGACTTTAAGTCAACTGGTATTCAATATTCACATTCAATGGCGTTTCTGAGTACTTCAGTCTTTAAATGTGTGTGCACAGTTTCAGGTTACCTGTCTCTGAAGGCTTTTTCTGCTCCAGTAGGCTAACTCAGTTCACTGATGGTAAATTAATTACTCTCTAGCCTGCTATTTATTTTAATGTACACAACAGAAAAGTATCATATAGATAGCCAGATCTACAGCTTGCCAGCTTATATTACTGCCCTGACAGGTAGGGGGCTCAACTTCTGGGTGTCCTGGATGTCCACAACGTGCTTCACAGCCAGCAGCTCCCTGAAGAGTTGCTGCTTCTAGGAGCTGCTCGATACCATAGACGTAAGCCCTTGACACACCAAAACCAGTTTAAAAGTCCTTTGGATGCTTTCCTCCTCACACTGAAATATATCTTGCTTGTGTCTAAAGGGTTCAAGTCACTTGTGATCTCACCCCGCATGTTTGAGTCACAAGGGGACGTGGCATTGACACCAGAAAATGGATCACATGCATGCTGGAGGATGTGTCATGCGGTAGCTCGAGCACACCAATTCCCCAAGATAATCAGAGGACATAAAATTGTTCTGGCCAGTTATGGTTTTCCAGGTAACCCTTCAATTTTGCCTGCTGCTTAAAGGCTAATATACTGCTTGCTGCTGCTGCTGCTGTGGGTTTGTTCTGAAACCAGCCATCATTTTTGTACCTTCATGCATATCTTTGGAAAATGATGAAAATATTCCACTGCAAACCAGAAAGCAAAAAGTACCAACCGGTAAACTTGTGTACAGTGAGCTAAAAATCAGTGTTTCATTACTTATTTATTTATTCATTTATTTAAAAATCTTTAACCAGAAAAATTCATTAAGATGCAGTATCTCATGTACAATGATGGCCTAGGGACGGCAGATGGATTAAAAGATGTGAATACTATTGGGTCTAATGTGCGTACCATTAACACAAATATGAAATTAATGTAAAAGTTTCTGACAGTACAAACTTAGTTTTAACTCTTTATGTGTTTAAAAGAGTGCAGAATGGTGGTAGGCTTTGGCAGATGATAGATGCGGTAAACAAGTGTGTCTCAAAAGAGACAAAATGTCAGGAAAATAATTGCCTAGCAGTACTTCATATCAATTAATTCATTTGTATTTAATTAAAAGGAGTCATAACAATTGGCTGCTGTATAAAAGCCCCTTAGCTCTGGAGTCTTTTATGCCTTTTCTTAGTTTTCTGGGGCTGGATATTGTTGGCCTTTTTGAATAATTCAATCCAGATCTATTTCCTAAATAGAAAATCTATCTTTGAGTTATTCCTGTTTCTACAGGGAAGTGGCAACAAGCAGTAGCTTTGTGCACCTTATAAATGACAATGAGGGAGACATGGGATGGGATTTCAAAAAGCACTTGAAACCAAAAGTGTTGGGGTTCTGCAATCACTTAGAGCTTTCTAAAGGTGGCCATTATCCTATATGACTCCAGTGAAACCTCGCTGGCCTGGCCATTTCCATGAAGCCCTGGCAGAAGTGTATCCATGACATCCCAGAGAAGCTGTGGCTGCCCTGTCCCTGGCAGTGTTCAAGGCCAGGTTGGACACAGGGGCTTGGAGCAAGATGCTCTAGTGGAAGGTGTCTGGCAGGGGTTGGAACTGGACGAGCTTTGAAGCCCCTTCAAACACAAACCAGTCTGGGATTCCATGATCTAAGTTCATCTAAGATTTCCTGCATGGTAGTGAGGTTCATTTTATGCTGGATAATTTCTACATCTGTTCCTATATATGTCTGGGTCTGCAATCCCTTCCAAACTGTGTCCTATTGTATTTGCTCAGAACTGTTGCCTACAAACATGATCCATATATCTGCTGAGGAGACCTACTGGTTTAAATACTCCTGATTGGGAAAACATGGGTGTAAACCACCCAATCAATCTGTTGAACAAATCCCATCAAACAAGCGTTTGGTGGTTTGGTTTACACATGCTATTGGTGGTGGTCCACATGCCACCTCCTGTCTCAGCCCTGCACTTCTGGACACTTTGCTCCTAAAGCTGTCCTGGGTCTGCACAGTTGAGCAGAATTCCACTCTCTGTTCTTTTCCTTGTTAGCACCTATGTCTTCTAAAAGCAGCAGTGAAAACAGTAGCTTTTGATGTATCCAATTTCCTCATCTGGAGTTAGAATAAACTACAGTTTTAAACTAAATGATGCCTGCTGAATGAGGTGGACAAATTACTTTCTTCAGAGTATTATCTGTGACTGTTTTTATTGTTTATTGTTTTATTGTATCATTTCCTAGCCAATTCACAAAATCTTATAACCTGTGGTGCCTTTCTCAGTCATTAGCATAAATTAACGAAGTTTGTTGCTATAAATATACATCAAATTCCATCACATATGCTATAAGGTATCATCTCTTACTGCAGTACCTCTGGAGACACTCGTTACTGTGGTATAGGATTGCTGACCTGGGGAGACACTGTGATTTTAAGAAGAAAACATGAAGAATTTGGAGCTGCTTTCTAGGTGGATATCTTCAGCTGCTTTGGGGGCAGCCCAAGATGAGCAAATACTTATTCCAAGGGGGGCCCAGCCACAGACTTTTTGCTGGTAAAGCATTATGACCAGGAAAATATCCATCACTTAAATGTGAAAACCGATGTGGCATACATGTTAGTGCAGCCAACTGTAATTGTGGGTCAAGTCTTCCAAAGTCCAGGCTGACCCACCAATAGAGATCTTCAAAATAAGATATTTTGAGGGGAAGACTGCAACTTTAGCTGCCATTACTTGCAGCCATCTCCGTGTTGTTTGGTGATTTATCTGAAGATCAGAGAATCATAGAATCATAGAATAGTTAGGGTTGGAAAGGACCTTAAAATCATCCAGTTCCAAACCCCCTGCTGCTGGCAGGGACACCTTACACTAAATCATATCACCGAAGGCCTCATCCAACCTGGCCTTGAACACTGCCAGGGATGGAGCATTCACAGCTTCCCTGCACAACCCATTCCAGTGCCTCACCACCCTCACAGGAAGGAATTTCCTCCTTATATCCAATCTAAACTTCCCCTGTTTAAGTTTGCACCCGTTACCCCTTGTCCTATCACTATACTTTCTAATGAAAAGTCCTCTGCAGCATCCCTATAGGCCCCCTTCAGATACTGGAAGCTGCTCTGAGGTCTCCACGCAGCTTCTCTTCTCCAGGCTGAACAGCCCCAACTTGCTCAGCCTGTCTCCATACAGGAGGTGCTCCAGCCCCTGATCACCCTCGTGGCCTCCTCTGGACTTGTTTTTATGGTAAGGACACCAGAACTGCACACAATGCTCCAGGTGAGGTCTCACAAGAGCAGAGCAGAGGGGCAGGATCACCTCCTTCGACCTGCTGGTCACGCTCCTTTGGATGCAGCCCAGGATACGGTTGCTTTCTGGGCTGCGAGCGCACACTGAAGCCGGCTCATGTTCATTTTCTCATCAACCAACACCCCCAAGTCCTTCTCCTTGGGCTGCTCTGAATCTCTTCTGTGCCCAACCTGTAGCTGTGCCTGGGATTGCTCTGACCCAGGTGTAGGACCTTGCACTTGGCATGGTTAAACCTCATGAGGTTGGCATCAGCCCACCTCACAAGCGTGTCAAGGTCCCTCTGGATGGCATTCCTTCCCTCCAGGGTATCAACCGAACCACACAGCTCGGTGTCATCGGCAAACTTGCTGAGGGTGCACTCAATCCCACTGTCCATGTCAGCAACAAAGATGTTGAACAAGACCGGTCCCAACACCGATCCCTGAGGGACGCCACTCGTTACTGGTCTCCAGCCGGACATTGAGCCATTGACCACAACTCTTTGTGTGTGGCCATCCAGCCAGTTCTTTATCCAGCAAGTGGATGTCCCTGCTCATTGCAGGAGGGTTGGATTAGATGACCTTTAAAGGTCCCTTCCACCAAAACCTGTTCCATGTTTAATATTGATGGTGTCCATAGGCTTACTGGTATAGTTCCCCCCTGCCTTTGGCATAAATCAGAGGTAGTGTGTGCAGAGGGACTGAGGTTAGAGGCATCTAAACATCATTTCAGAGGGGTGTATGAGTCTGTCCCTGGGGTCTACCTCTCCTTGGGTTGTGTATGCTGGAGTTACCCAATGTGGATTTACAACTGCCATAATTTCTTCCCTTTTTTGGCCTTCCCAAAGAGGGAAGCTCTCGTTTGCCCTGCATGGCAGTGGTGGTGCGGAAGGGTTAACCCCTGTCAGCCCCCCCTCTGCCTGCTGAAGTGCCTTGTTTGCAAAGGATTGATAGAGTACCCTTGAGAGAAAGATTCGCATTTTCACTGTTCCGTGTCAGGGAATGAGGTTGTGTGATTTTTGTGTCATTTTGCACTACCATATTTCTTCCATTAGGAATTCTAATATTTCACAACCTCTGTCAAGGAAACTGCTACTCCTAATGCATAAGGAGAATGCATTCCAGATGGCCTCATAATCCAGTTCAGGTTTTTCACATACATTATTTCAGTTCCACTGCGGGTCCAGACTCAGGTTTGCCAAAGCTGGTTTCATGATTCATTTGCAACTGCAACAAGTTAATCCCAGAGTGAATAGCTGTGTCCACTTCAGGTGAATTCTCCTTGCATGCTGGCTCCAGACACTGGTTGGTTAGAGGTGCTTCCAAAATAGCAATTTATATTCAGCATCCTTGTGCCAAATTCTCCCTCTGCTTATCCATGGCCAATGGATCAAGGAGATGTTTCTAAAACAAGAGGTTCCTTAATTGATGAATGCTATCAGCTAGCCATTGAAACTGGTCCAGTTCAATGAACGCATTTTAAAGCATCAAGAAAACTTTTTAAATGGGGAAAGCCCAATGAGCACATAGAATATTAAAATTTAAAGTAATTTGATGCATTGCATCATTATTAGTGCTCCTCGTCATCAATTCTCAGTCCAGTAATACAAACAGTAGCAAATAAGCGAAGTACGACTTCGTGCAGTTTTACTGATGTGCGCAGGATCAGCCTTGTTTGCTGTTTATATCCTTATATGTATAGAAAAAGAATCTTTTTTACAGAGCTTTTGAATTTCGTTGCTATATGCTGTTTCTTACTGGAGAATTTCCATAAGGCTGTGCTGGGTATTAAATAGTTTTCTATTTACATTTTCATAGTGAAAGGTTGTCCTAGTTCTACTCATCTGTAGTACCCTCATCACAACCCCAGAGAAGCCCAGCTCAAGACAAAGCTGTCTCCATCCCTTTTTGGTCAGCTTTTGCCTCCAGCACACTTGGCTCCATCACACCAGCTGAAATGAAATGATATTTCCTGAGCACTGACCTCTTCGACACTTATGTGGACTCAGCATCTTAACTGCTGTTAGTGTGAATCATCTGAAGCTGGTGCATAATTTCTCGAGACATTTATGGGAGATCTACAGTAGACATTTACTCTAAATAACAAAAATAAAGAAATCCATAAATCCCATGAAACTTTCCCCTACTTCATTTTAAGTTGTTTATACAAGGAACTTCATGTTGTAATAACACTTTTTGGCCTTTGTTTGATTGGAAATTTCTATTAAACTGTTATGAGAAAATAACTTTATGCTTCAGGTTTTATGTTTCAGTTTGATTAACAACAGGCTTTTACAAGGACTCTAGTGCTGCTGCCTATACTGTACACATCCAGTATTATTGCACTGGCTGTTTTTCTGTATGGAGTGGACTTTATCAAGAAAATTATATTTCCTGCATATGACATTTTGGAAACGTATTGTATGTCATATCCCCGTCTTAAACGCTGTTAGTGCGAATCATCTGACTCTGGTTTATAATCTTTGTACTATATTTATAGCAGACCGTTGCTCTGTAGTGTTCTAAATTTCCTGCTTATGATGCAATGGCAAAAGTCATTAAACATTAGCAGTAATAGTATTTTCACTGTAATAAAGTGTTAATTACTTCCACATGTTAATCGAGTTGGGGGGGGTAGAGAGATTTTTGCTATTGTTACTGTGCCTAAAATAATTTCCATGTGATAATTTTCCAGGATATCAAAAACTGAATAATTATGCACTAATTAAGAAAGTAGAGCCTGCTCTGGAGTTAAGACTGCATTAATTTTAATGTTTTTACAGTCCTTTAATTGGGGAAAGGGCTGTAAATTGAGAGCTGACGCACTCTCCTACCATAAGCAGGCCTGCCTTTGCAATCTGCCTCCTATATACTGCAACCCAAGGTCAACACAAGTTTGCAAAATCCCTCTGCTCTTCATACGAAATGTATTGGTGGTGAAGCGTGCATCTATCACTCTGACAAGCATTTAACTCTCCAAGAGCACATGCTCTCACTTCTTAAATTATTAATTGCATTAAATACATTTTCATATCGCGGGCTTTTTGCTACAAACTGTTCCTGGGCAGGGAGAGGAGGTCCCCCCACAGTATGAGACAGTTTGCCTTCTGTTGTTTCTGTTGGGTAGGGCTGGGTTTTGGGAGCCTGAAGGGCTGGTGAATGAAACATGCTGCACTACTGAAAATTGCTGGAAAAGTCACCCTTGAAAAGTCTTTTTCCCTTTTTTTTTGCTGTTTAATGTTGATCAGTTGGCTTCAATTCTCCTCCTGTCTTTTGTTCTGTGCTAATGTCTATAAGTCCATATTGTTTTGGTTTGTTTATACCTTTACACTTATCAGCTCGTGCAGTTTTCCAGGGTATTCTCCCTGTCACACCATTATCACAGGCAATGGCATCATCATCCGCTTCATTATCATCTCTGGGTCATTCCAGCCCAGAATGGCTTCGTGTTACAACTAAAAGGAGGAATCTGGCAAATGGATCATATTATCTCCCTCTCTCACTCTGGCATTTGAATGCATCATACAAGATGCAGTCTTTATATTAACAGGCATCATGACCTTTGCCTGTAACATGTTTATTTTAGCAATACTTGCTAGTGCTGCTGGAGTTCAGCTCCTACCAGTTCCTGATGCTATTGTAAGCCCTAAGTTTATACCTCACTTATGCCAAATCAGCTCCCAGGCTGCAGAGGAAATGTTAAGGCCCAGGTAGGAGAATGGAGCTGGGGAAGCAGCTCGCATCCCTGCCTGCATCCCTGCCTCCAAAGGGGTGGTCCCCAGAGCACTGTCCTGGGGGGCTGCTCCCAGCCCTGCCCCAGGCAGCAGTGCTGTCTGTGGAGTAACCCCCTTCTGCAACCACCATATGGGATCAGACCTTGGGGTGCTGAGCGCTTGTTCATGGCAGAAAACAAAGGTTCACTGGATCACTGTTTGCAGTTACCTCTTGAAATATCATGCCACAATTCTAATGGGAGCATCCTGTGGTAATCAAGGTTTGGCACAGGCAGGATACTCCAGGTCATGGAAAAATAAGGGATTAACATAATTTTAAATCAAAGGTTTCTTTAAACCAGCAAAGATTCAGGGGAAAACTTGCTTGGAATGTGTCTGGGGTGTGGGTCCCCAGGTTAAGAAGTGGTCAGAAACAGTGAAGCATTTTCACCCATTGCAAAGATGATCTACCTTCACCCATTGCAAAGATGAACTACCTTCACCCATTGCAAAGATGAACTACCCATGGGAACCTTTGTCAGACATAGACATTTACCTGGGACTCGAAGCTCATATTTGGTGGAGGTTTGAATCTCAGTCCTTCTTGGTATCCCTTCTTTTAATTTTATTTTAAGGAAAACACCTTACTATAAAAAATAAAATATTTTACTTACATGCATGTGTTTGCTTACCTGGTTTACTTGCAGTTTACTTATGGTTTGATTACAAATCTACTGATCTGGGAAGGAGTTTTGTAAAGCAATAGGAAACCTATTACTTTCTTAATATTTTTGGGTACAAACACACATGTATTTAAGCTGAGAAGTGGGATCCTGTCTCCTTTCCTGGAGACCTCTTTGGACAAAACCCCTGCCTAAAATTCCCTCAATTTCCTGCTTCTGTGCATTTCCTAATAGCAATATTTTAATGGCAGTACTGGTGTTAAGATCAATGTATGGGATCATTTCAGAGGAGTGGGTATGAAGATCTTGATGGTAGGCATAAAGGTAGATCACCTTGAGCCTCCTTCATGTCATTGCAATAATGAATATTGAGAACATGGTGTCCACTTTCCAGTACTGCAGGACAAAGCAAATTCGAGACACTTTTAGAGGTGTTTCCAAAGTGTGTTGATGCATTTTGATGCGTTTCCCTCTGTAACGACGTGAAGCAGCATAAGCTAAAATCAAGTGACTTGGAATCATCTTTGCAGTTTACTGCTCTCTGCTAAAACAGCACAGAGGAATAACCCCTGCTTCTGGAGGTGATGGTTTGAAATGCAGAGTGCGTGAAAGTCAAAGTTAAATTTCTCTTTGTCCTTCATCCTAATGAAGGCACACACTGGCTGTGATTTGCTGTGCAGGATGTATTGGGCAGTTGGGCATGGAGCACTGGAGAACCTGAGGATGGAATTGTAGCCCCAAGTGCATATTTTTTAGCTGTTTTTGAAGACAAATACTCTTACATCATTGTAATGGCATGTACCCTGCCTGTGGCAGGGGGTTGGAACTAGATGATGTTTAAGGTCTCTTCCAACCCAAACCATTCTGTGATTCTATGAGCCTATGATTCTATGATTATATGATATGATGTTGTGCTGTAGTTGGTGCTTTTATTGCATCTGTTCAATGCTTCAGGTGGAAGAAGCCATATATTTCAGTTGCCAGCATACTTTTGTCCAGCTGGAAAATGATGAAACACTTCTGCAGAGAACAGTCCTCCTACTGTTGAAGAGGGAAAGATGATAAGAAAGTTAACAAAGACAAATCACAGAAAGGACAGGAGAAACATTTTTCACACAACTTTTTTTTTTTTTCATTTTCTTTTTCTTCCTTCTGCTCCACTTTCTCTATTACCATTACATTAATTAGAAATTTAGGTAAATGACATAAGTGCCCTAATTTTTTATTTCTGCCAGGAGAACAATTAGGCCATTAGAAGTAACAAATGGACTGCATGCATGTCGCCTGTTGAAAATTTCAAGCTGCATTATTTCTGACATGAAAAAAAAACCCCACAACAAACCCAAATAATAGTTGTTTTGGCCAATTTTTACCATAAGCAATGTCAGTTTTAGCAGATGCAGTGTACCACTGGCTTTTTTTTCCCTATTGTCATGGCTCATTAAAGTATGCTGACTCTTGTGGATTCCCATTTCCTTTAGGTAAATAGTTATTTACATGAACTGCGACATTTTTCTTTGGTGACAATTTCTAATTGTTCAGGCAACCAAGGTTGATAGATTAACCACTCTGAATAGAGCTTCACCTATGAAATAAATTACTTTAAATTAACCATCCTTTCAAAAGAGGCAAAATTTCCAAATGGACAAATTAGCCCCTTCTTAGCCACATATGGTAAGTGTTTTAAGCATTTCCCCACTGGTAGTTACTCTAGAGAACAATTCTTCATGATGGAGTGGAAGACTTCTTAACTCATTTGGGGTCCTTTTCATGCCAGCGCTCGCCAGCAGTCTACTCTGAAGGGCTCGCTTTGGGGCTGAGCACCACGCAGGCTGCGTTATGTGTGGCTTTAATAACTTTCTGCTCTTATATTTTTAACTCTTGCTGTGCTGTGTTGGTGATCAGTGGCAGAAAAGCCCCTGCCATGGAGTGTGCTTTAGTTACTCTCTTTTTTAAGTGGAGATTTGACTTCCAGGTTAGCCTTTCTAAACAAGATGCTAGTACGCCAGTACACCGCATCATTTTTGCTAATGACAACTGCCAGGAGGACCTCTATGTCTTCAGTTTGTATTTCTTAGCTACAGCTTCTGTCAACAGACTTGTTTCTGCTTTTACTTAGGCAACTACATTGGGAGAAATCCCACAAGAGGCAGCAGGCTTACAATCATAGAATCACAGAACAGTCTGGGTTGGAAGGGAGCTTCAGAAGTCATCTTGTCCAACCCCCTGCAATGAGAAGGGGCATCTTCAACTAGATCAGGTTGCCCAGAGCTACATCCAACTTACACTGGTGTGAAACAGTTCACCTGAGTGGATATTAGGTTTATTCCAATGACTTGTACCTATTAAAATATCTCTAGCCCTTTATGCAGAGTAGATGTGAATGGGATGTCATCTCCTTCAGCTCAGACTTGTAAAAACTGTTAAATGAATTTGTAAATGCCCAATGCTTACATCCTCTGGACTTCTGAGTACCTAAGTCCCATTTCAGTGTAACTTAGGGCAAAGCCACTTAGGCACTTTTGAAAATGTTACTGACATAACTCTTTCCCCAGTGTCTGAGCCGTGCCAAATATTGCAAGATAGAAACCTAAGAAAACATGTTTTTCTAATTTAAGTCATAACTTGACCACATTTCAATGTCCACATTTTGTATTTAGAAACTAAGAACTTCTTACAAGGAAGCATCCAATCAGTTTAAATTATGCTTAGTTTGTTTTTATGGTTTCCCATGACTTTTTTAGGCCAGTGTAGTTTCCCGTTTCCCACACATTAGAAGTCAGTATGTCAATACATTGGAATGTATTAGGCTGTTTAGCATAATTTGAGCACACTTTTGAAATGGTTTCTACTACAAAAGACCTAGATATTGTACAGCCACTTTGCAAAAATAGCAAATTAAAAGAAGATTGTGTTTTCTGTTTGTATGTGAAAAATTTAATTAAGAGTTATTTTGGTACTAATATTTACTCTACAAGAGTAATTAAAATAAAGAGATCAGTAAAAGGGGTGCAGCTCTAAACACATGTTCTTGCTTTGTTTAATTATGTTGATTAGGTTTAAACCCCAATTTGGCATCACCTCCCTTGTCTTAATATGTTGTTGATGAAACCATGTGGAGACCTGACCTTAATATAATCGTGACAAACCTCATTTGATTACCTTTGGCTAATTAAAACATACATTATATGTACCATAATATTATTATTATTCATCCTGCACTGCTCTCACTCTAGGTCGTTATGCTGGAAAGCAAATCTTATTGTGAGATTTCTGTCTCTTAAGGACGTGGTGCCTTCGGTATAATTGGGAGAGGTGTTTATTTCATGGGCCAGTTATAATAACAGTAATTATCATATAAAAGCTCTGTGAATTTTTAAATTGTGACTTGGTGTTAAGTTTACTGTGGCTCTGTGTTGGTGTGTGCAGGGAACAGCTTGCAGCCTGCATGGGACAGCTGTGGGCTTGTTGCGTCCCCTACCCCATCCTTCTTCTTTCCCCTTCCTTTCCTTACCCTTCCATTTTGTGACCAGTTTACAGGCTCTTTCCCCAGTCTCAGCTGCACTTACTGAAGTCCAGCTTGGTAGATTTAGGTAGATTTAAATCAGATATTAGGGAAAAAATCTTCCCTGTGAGGGTGCTGAGGCGCTGGCACAGGGTGCCCAGAGAAGCTGTGGCTGCCCCATCCCTGGCAGTGTTCAAGGCCAGGTTGGACACAGGGGCTTGGAGCAAGCTGCTCCAGTGGAAGGTGTCCCTGCCTGTGGCAGGGGTTGGAGCTGGAGGAGCTTTAAGGCTCCTTCCAACCCAAACCATTCTAGGATCCTATGATATTCTTGCTGTCCTGTTTATCATTAACACCCAGGATCTGGCCCTAGGCTTTGATGAGTCTTTATTCAAGATACCAATTTCTTGCCCAGATCAGTATCTTTGGGTACTGCAAGCTCGCATTTGCTTTTGGTGCTTATGCATCATAAAGCTAAAGTATGACTTAGAAATGCCTCAGGGAATCTCCCTGCCCACCCCCAGGGACTGCATCTTGTCCTTGGTGGGAGTCCACTGTGATAACCACCTTGCTCATGTCTTGGCTGCACTAACCTACCACTACAGCAAGCTTTTTCTGTCCTAACAAAGTAATGCTGCAGGCCACGGAGTGTCACAGAAAGGCAGCTAATGGCCGTGCTGTGAACAACATTAATTATATTTGACTAAAATACTTTTATAGCATCTGTTACCGTGGTGCCAGGGACATCATCATAGCCCTTAATTTCATATTGGTCTTGCTAGTCTGGCAGTGTCAGCAACCCCAGTTTGTACCTGCAAGAGACTACAAATAAAGCAAGAAGGAATAAATTTCAAAGATCTTTAAGTGCAATTGTGTGACAATTTCAGGAGTGATCAGATCGGAGGCTTTTCATGAGCACACCATAAGAAATAGAAATTTGAACCTTAGCCATTGAAGTTCCATGTTAGCATCTACCCCACTGGACCATTTTTCTTCAAAGGTGGTTTGAAGAAAGCTTAGCAGCTCTAATACACACAACTGGTGCAGAAAATTTCCCTCCAAAATATACCTAGAAATCTTCTTTCTTAAAGCACATGTGTGATACAGCAACTTACCTCATTTATCAGCCAGGCTCACATGGCAAGCACTTGGGTGCTTCCTGACTTGATTTTCCTTTAAAGCATGTTCCCTCATCTTCCAGTCATTGGCAGTGGGAAGCTTTCTTTTAAAATACCTTATCAATGAAGAGTTTAGCCTTAATAAGAAGAATAACAATTAAAAAATTGCAAGTTACAGCCACTTCACCTCTCCTGAGTGCCATAAATGGATGACAAGGAAAATGATGAGCAACGAAGGGATATTCATACCAAGATCAGTCATTCCAGTCCCAGCTGACAGTGTGGCACTGAGAAAGGGTGCCAAGATGGGTGTCAAGCCATTGTGTGTTAGTCTCTGTGCAATAACCTCTCTGTAGGTGAGGACTGGATTCTCCAGTGTGATACTATAGGTCTGAGAATGGTGGCCCCATCATCTATGTTCTCATTTTTGGATGTAAGCTTCAGGTCCTCACTGCCACAAACAGTTGTGGCCACAGTCCCCACGTTTCCAGTCACTGCAAAGAAGAAGTACCAGTATTTGGCCACTAGTGGGTTGAACAGAATAAATTCTAATGCTTCCATCTTCCCACCCATGCACCTCGTGAAAATAAATAAATAACTAATAGTTTTTGAAATGTACAAAATCTAATTTAAAATGACATTGGGGTTTTATTTAAAGTCATGGAAGCTGGTTAATTCCAAAATGCTCTCATTAACTCACATCATTTAACAAGTTTCTATTCATTTAGTTCTCTCTCTCCAGAGCCTCTCAGCTGCTCTACCTCAACACAGTGACAACCTTCTGTGTTTCTGCTTCCCAAGGGGAGCTAAGGTGACTTTAAACTACCTTTTCATTCTCCTAGCGTTAGGGTGCAGAAATGAAATGGGGATCCCAGCCGGCTCTGGAAGCCTGTTTGGAGCAGGGCATGTGCTGCCATCCTCTCCAATTCTGTGCCCTCCTGGCTCCCCCTCCACCTCCCCATTCCCAGTCATTTCTATAGTGTCCTCAGCTCCTGCACAGGGGTATTTCCCATGGCTGATCTATAATTACTGAGCCATCATGGGCCTTGCAATAAGTGTAAAAGGGTTGGAGTATAAATGAGGATGTCACCCCACTTGTTCATTATGGGCTCTGAATTTTCCTCCTCTGTGGGACTACTTTTCCGTCCTTTATATTTCAGTTTCAGCTCTCTCTCAGGCTTACTGTCTTCCCCATCTCATGATATTTAAGGTTGTTGGGGTTTTTTGTTCCCTTTTGTCGTTGCCATTAGCAGCATCTTGCTCCATACTCCCTCTAAAATAACTCACTAAAACTCATTTGATGTGCTTCTGCTTTTCTTTTGATTTCAAGGTGGAAAAGAGAATGAAAAGAATCCCTTTTCTCTCCCTTGCTTCCTTTTGTTTTTTCTTGTATTCCTCCTGGCATCTGGAACTTTTATTTCCAGAAGTGATTACTGATAATTAGATTTTTGGAAGCTCAGATTTGAGACAGAGAGTTTTGAGTGATTGTTGAGCAAACGTCCTTCAGAAACAGAGGTGCCTTTCTGATGTTCCAGCTCTGAACATCCTAAATTCTCAGTTTCTTCTGAAAATATGAAGCTTTATGTTTTCCTCTGGTGGTACAGCCAGAATCTGGCATCATCTCTGTGCCTGAAACCTGGTGGTGGGCATTCAGTCCTTGGCTTTGATTTTCATATAGAAGTCCAGAGATGCTGGATCGAGACACCTCTAGAGATACTGGATCCAACACCTCTCTTAGGTACTTTGCTTTACTGTTGTGTATTTTTTCCTATAGGGAAGTGACTCTGTGTAAGACATGGACATGAGAAATGGGCATGAGCGACATTTGTGCTGTCTGCCTCAACAGCAACACAGATGCCTTAATCTGGAATAAATGCTGTTTTTCAGGGCTTGAGGGGGTGAAACCCACTAGTTATGCTGATAAATTCATTCCAGGTATTGGCTTGAAAAACACATAAGCTTTCCTCTGGAAAAAGCAAGACGTTTCCTAGCTCTGAAGAAGGTGCATGTTCATGAATAAATGATCCTTTCTGAGCATGAAACCCTGCGGTGGCTGCGTTCTTCAGGCTGCAGAGCATGTCCTCAGTACGGGTTTGTCCTCCTGACCCCGACATGAGAAATTCATGTTCATGTTGCAGATGATCCCGCAGCTGAGCCTGGCTCCTGTGCCTGGGCAGCAGGCGTGCTCACCTCTGTTTGAAGAGGCAGCATCGCTCACCAGCTAGCCCTCAAGGCCTCTTCTGGCATTGGCTTTGCTTGCCATGAAGTTTTTTCATTCAGGAGGGAAGGACAGGAGAAAAAGGCAAACTTTTGGTTGGGGGGAGTGTGGAAAAAACAGCAAGGAAAAAGCTCACAGTAGTGCAAGGGCGATGGTGGTCTCTGCACTGGAGGCTGGAGACATCCCATGGCTGGTGCTGGGAGTTGCTCCTCCACATGGGTGGGCTTCTTTGGCTTGTGATGGACATTTTTGGTTGTCTCCACAAAGCTGGACCAAGCCCAGTAGTTCTGGGTGTGATAGGAAGCAGTCACCCGCTGCTGTTTCAGGTCACCCCCATGCCAGGCTTTATTCCAGCCCTGACCTGGAGGTGACAGGCACAGCATTCCTTTACCAGTCACCATTTACTTCTCATTTTAACTAATTAAAAGCCTTTTGAGTTTTATATTTTCTTAGTAATTCGATGCTTTATGTCAGTTTTCCACTGAGCACTTCAGTTGGGTAAGAATATTTATTCCTGAGAACTTAATTAATCGGTAATTGCATTTTACATGAGAAAAAAAAACAACTTATTTTAAAGAAAAATAATTAAAAACATCAGTTTACACTTGATCATTTGGGGATTAAAAACTATATTTAATCATGCAATGGATTTTTATTATTTTTATTCTTGTGTTATAGCCAGTGTACAGTGGTTTTATCTCCTCTTTGTACTTGCAATAACATATTATTTGACCATGAATCACTTTAATGGATTGAAACATAAGCATGTGAATTGAAAAATAGATACATTAGTCAAATCAATAAATAAATATGAAAATATATTTCTACTATGAAAAACCATCTTGGCTACTGTGTCCTCCAACTTGGACAGAGAAAGCTGAAATATATAGCTGTAAAATATGGCTTGCCGTGTCAACTAGCCAGTGCCTGCAGCCTAAAAGGAATTTTGAGCACTGGGTAAGTAGTATTTCATCAACAAAATCATAAAATAAAGACATTAAAATGAAGGAATGATTGAGTGCTGCAGGACGTTTGTAAAATCACCCTTCAGTCTGGGGCTGGAGTAGTTTAGTATTAGACATTGCATACTTTTCATATAAATTTGCTTACAAATAGCATGCCTTAACAAGCAATATTGCCAGACTGCCCCTGTAGCAAATATTTTTTCACTCTGTTGCTAAACAAACTCTACTCATGTATTCTATGGCATGGCTACAGTAGGTATAAATAATACATCCTTAATATTATAAAAAGAATACAGTATAAACCTTCACACAGAATATTAAGACATTGTAATGAACTAAGACAGGCTTTGAGCTACTGAAAAGCCTTTTCAGGTATTTGTCATCGTGAAGGTCCATCCGTGCAGCCTTTTTGGAGATTGGTTCTGCTTATAAGGTATAGCTAAGGTTCCATTTATCTCAGGGATGCTTGCTTGGATTTGCACCATCCCAATAGCAGAATATGGCCTTTTTCATTTACATTTGTGTGACCTTTATTCTAACAGGACTAAATCCTCACACTCAACTTTGGAAGCTGATAAACAGCCTTTATGGCTATGGATCAGTGTAAGCAGTTCAATAAATGGATATGTTAATTGTTCATCTTAATGTGGTGTAGAAATGAACATGTTCCAATGCCTTTTGTAGCTGACATACAGTTCAGAAAAGAGGAGCTTTCAATTCCCTTTCAAGTTGCTAATGAGCTATATAAGAGAATGACAAAAACACAGACTTTACCAAAGTTTATTTGCATTTTTCTACCTTGACACATTATGCAAATATTTTGTCATTTGCATATGACAAGAATATCTGATTTTATTTTACTTCAAGTGCCTTCAAATGCTGATATAAAGTGAAAACATGAATCAATGTATGATATGCTTTATGTGGTCTACGGACTGCATTGTTACTTTTTGACTCATACATTTTGCATGTGAACTAGACTTTGTACGTAGCCATCCCAGACACCCTTGCTGAAATGTCTTTGATATGAAATCTGAATTATGAGCACACTTTGCACTACCAGTAAAGCTGAACTGGGTTGAAACTTCAGATTAAAACCCAAAAAGAAGTGACTGTGAACTTACAAGCAACAGTTTTTCATGGGGTTGTGGCATAGCAACAGCAAAATATTTATTAAATGTGAATATTTTAGAAGGTATCAGAGTAAGGCAAAATACTGTTAAAAATAATACGTTAATTCATTGTAAGTCCTGCTTGCAATTAATTTGGCCTGATGATATTGCATCTTCATGCTGGGGCACCCTTGGAAGTCCTTCATGCTCCAGCATGTCCCCAGGGATGCGCTGGGCATTTGCCTTGCGAGGTACAGCTGAGAAAACCACACAGGATCGGGCACCAAACACAAATATCTCCCGAATCTCTGCAAACAATCACACTTCAAATTATTGTGCAGCTTTATTGTATTTTCAGCAATGTGCTTTGCTGGCAGTAGAGAGACAACTTCAAAGGTAATACCCTGGAATCTCTTCCTGTTATAGATGGCTGTAGCTCATATATATAATGTGATTATTTCTTTCATTAAAGGAATTAAGTAATGTTATTAGATTTTGCTTTTTTTAGTGCATCAAATGGTTTATTTTACTGAGGCTGGAATTATTCTTTTCCAGAAATCCAGGGGTCATTTATTATACAAAGCACCTTGCGCTCACAGAAAAGAAAGGCAGCAGCTTTAGCTGTATTTCTTGTGTCTGCTTCCTCATTGCCTGAGTGTGAAAACTTTATTGCTCATTATCTACTGGGCTGTGATGAAGTGACAGATGATTTATTGGGAGCCAAAAACTGTGTTTCAATGGTGAACATTTTTATCCTTTTGTGTTGCAGCCTGCCAACCCCTCTAACTGCTGAGGCAACAAATAAAGAAAACTCACTGCTGGAGGGCCCTGTGACTATCACTCATAAATGTCCACATTTCAGATCCCACTCTGTTTCTAATTTGATTCAATTCCCTTTTGTTGCTTAAAAATTCAATTTGTTTAATTGAGCTGTTTGACAGTAAAATCTGAATTCCATGCATTTTAACCATTCATATTAAATTTCCCTCCACATAGTACTTTTAGTAATGTGCTTTAAAAGAGGTCACTTTAATTTAAATTTGGTGACCTTACAAGCTTATAAAAAGATCTATATGCTATCCTTCTCAAACTGAAATTAAATTGAATAAATGTGAGATAATGTTACAGTAGATATTTCTGACTGAGGGCTTGGAGTAGATATTTCTGACTGAGGTTTGGAGTTCTGCAGAAATGAAACCTGCACTGAGATGCTGGGAAGTGTCTGTGCCTTTCCCAGCCTGTTTTACATAGAAACAACAACAATGGTGCAAGGACCTTCCCACCATGGGCCAAATGAACCTTTAAAATCAGTTTACAGCTTAATACTGAAGTTGCAGGGTTAGTCATGCTGCTGTGTGTCTTTGTTTAGTAAGTGCCCCATCTCTGGCTTGGGTTGTTTCCTTTTATTTTTAAAGAGGGTTGCCTAGTTTTTGACATTTAAATAGCTGAGCATCTTTTCCTTTAGGATTAATAAGAAATACTGGAACCGGCGCAAGACTTTAAGATTTAGTAAACTTTAATCTGTAAAATTTAATAGCAATATCCAAGTCGTTATGAGTATATAGGATGCCGTATGGCTTTACAAACACTTTTAAGCAATGAATTATGTTACAAGAACGGGTTTGCTGTGTATCATTACGTCCAGGTAAATGCCAGGATGATGACATAATTGGTAGTTGGGAGTAAAATACAACCTCTGTAAAATGTTACTAAGGTAAATGTAGCAGGATTGTAATTCATTATACACAAACATGACTAGTAGTTATTTATCATTTTATGAAATATAGAATAACCTGAGCTCGCCGTGTTTCACTGTTTCCTCATTACTTTATGTGAAATTGCAATGACACTCTCATCACAGCTCTCCCTTTTATTTCCCTTTAATGATTTACCAATAACATACCCCCAGATTCACGTGAGGTGACTTTCCACCTCACTCTCAGATGGTCCTCTTGATATACAAAGTCCTAAAAACTGGCCTCATTAGGAATGATATCCTGCCAGCTTCAGACACTGACAAATTTATGACTTTGGATTAAAGGCCATATGGGCATTCCAGCCATTAAAACAGTCCCATTTCCCAATACCTGGAACAGTAAGGAAATACATTTTTGCACACAGATGCCCGTTCTGTTATTTTCTGCTAAAGACATACAGTAATAGTTTGAAAGCAACAAAAGCCTATTTTGTACCTGTTCAGCTTGCAAGTGTGCTAGCCCTAGGCTACTGTTTAACTTTTAACCCTCTTGTTCACACAGCGTACATGCATAAAACGACAATGTACCACATAATGAAGCAAAGCTAGCAACATTTGTTTTATACTGTTTGCTATAGGACACGCTTCTCTCTGGTTTTAAAATCAGTTTGGAAAACAAACAAACAAAAAAGAAGGCGTCTTTCTATGAAATGAGTGATTATGCTGGGTTTTTACACGCATTTAATAGCAGTCCTGCTACGCTTCCTGTATATTAACAGGGCTTTCAAGTAAAAAGAAATAATTCAGCACAAAATGATTTTGAAGAAGAATTTCTTTTGCAATTCTTTTTTCGGTGTCTGATTTTAAAACATTTTATCAGGCCTCCACTATATGTGCCAACCACTCTCTTGTCAGGTGTACGATGAACTACAGTATAACTGTGAGATATTTCTTTCCCTCATAACAATCTTGAGCCATAGCCCATGATGAATTATTTGTACCATCACAAGGAAATTCCCCTCTTCTGCACTTAAACCCAGCAAAATTACACACCAATTGTAGCAGAGAAAACATCTGATGTGACAGCTGTATAGCACACGGAGATCCATTGGTCCATTGGTTAATCAGCAGATTTTAATGGTGCTGGGGAATATGTGGTAACAGTGTCCTGAATTAGAAATGGCTCTGTGTTCTCACTAATAGGACAAATCTTCTACCTGTAGATGAAGGATTCCTGCTGTTTTAATGCTTCAAATGTTTAAAACTAAGAAAAAAATAAAAAAGAAGAATGTGGAAAATCTGCCATAATTCAGAACACAAAAAGGAAATCCTGTGGATGAGTCAATTATATGGTTCCTAATGACGGTTCAGCCTGGAGGCCTTGTATGAGGAGTGGAGGAAATAGGGGAAGATTAACTTGGTTAACCTTCTTCCCTTTCCCTGTGCTAGGCAGGTCCTTCACTTGCTGTATTCCCTCCTCTTTAACCCATGCTGTTATTTCCCACTTTAGTTGGAGATAGCTTGAATTTCTACAAGTCCTTCATAGATTTTATGTGTATTTACTTTTTGGTTTTTAGAATAGGTAAAATAGTTAAAAGAGTCTAATGTTCATTGGAAAATGGGATTTAGGGGGATGGGTTGCTTCTACCTGTCATTATTAACGCATTTCATCATATACTCAGGAAAATCAGGATCACAATTTTCTGAGGCAGCTCATTATTAGGGATGTACCCTAGAAACTGGAAATCTCCCCAAGACTGGAAGTAAAGTCTCAGAGGCTCCCAAAGACAGCAGTATCTTTAGTGAGCTAAAGGCCTGGCCAAGTGCAATAAGGGTAATGATAAATAACCATCATTTATTTTTATACAAGCCCATATCATTTCAGACCTCATAGTGCTCCACAATAAAATCAAAGAAACATTAACTTGAAGTAAACAAATGACAAAACAAACATTAGCAGATGGGAGAATCAACAGCACAAATAAACAAATCAGCAGGTCAGAGGCTCCGACGCAGGGATGAGGAACCGCAGTTGGAGCAGGGACTTGGGTGGAAGCTGTAGGAAAGGCCAAATGAAGACTGAAGCTACTCGCCCCCAACATCCTGGTGTGCATGGCACCCGTGGATGCCTATGGATAACGTTATGGTACTATTAGCTATGTGGCTTCTAGATTTCCAATTCGAGCTACATGTTTGAAACATCATCTCTTTTTCTCCCAACCCTGAAGCTCCCTAAATACCTCCTGGAAGCCTTGTTTGTAGGCCCAGTTGGGTGGAGACCCCATGCACTTTAGACTGAGATGGACAGTGGCAAACTGCAAAAATCTGGGCTCTGAATATACTTTTTTGACCCACTTTTACTGCTGAGCCCCTGATTTGAAAAGAATACAAAAGGGAAGGAAACCCTATGAATCTTCTTTGGATCTTTGGTGTGGTGAGTGGGGCTTGTGCATCTGCATATACCAGGAGCTGTGAAACTCTCACATGCCCGATTTCCCATAAATTCAAGGTCCATAGGTGAGCTATGGTCGGCATAAACATTTTTTGTCAAGACAAGTAGGATCTTGCTGCTGCTTGGAGAGTATTATTATTGTTATTTACTGCTGTTGCTGATACCTACCTGTAGTGCAGTTGGACCTAAGACTTTATTACACTAAGCAACAAATAAATATTTATGGAAAATTCCCTTCTTTGAAATTACAGAAAAAAGTCTTGATGACCCATTTAATGAAATAAATTAATTGCAGTTGATTATTCTCCACTGTATGTTGGCAACCTCTATAGCTAAATATGAGGGACTGTACAAATCTGGCATGCCAACAGACATGAAACCCGTTGACCTGTGATAGCAGGCGATTCTGAGCCAGCATAATCTTTTTCCTTTGTTGTCATTTGAAACCTTTGAGTTTGCAGAGGCAGGGAGATACTTTCACCTAAGCCTTGTTTGGTCTCAAAACACTGAGAAGCATGAACGCTCATGGGAGTGCTGGAGTTTGCTCCTCATACCATCCTCTTTGTGTTCACTTGTGTTTAAGAAGAGCTTACTTTTGGTATGTGATGATCATCTGGTGATGATTTAGCCAGAGAGTGTAATTGTGGATTCTATTTTCTTTTAAAAACTGTATTCACAGACCATATAAGGACAGATTTTAGGTGAGGTTTTTGATCTAAATAATGGCAAGGCCAGTATTTCAAACTCATTCTGGATTGAGATGCACCTAGAACATGCCATATGCAATTAGAAGCCACTCAAGAACTTGGTTAATAAATAAACTCTTTGCAACAGAAATGCATAATTGAAGTTACCATCTTTGAATACTGCTGCTGCTCCTTCCTTCCTTGCTGAAGAATGATTTATGCTTGCAATTTTAGCCTTCATTTTTTATGTATTTGAAAAAAGAATAATAAAAGGAATGTGAGAAAAGTGCCTGCATATTTGCTTGCATTTGGATGCTATTTGTACTTCTGGTACTGGGAGTGAGGATCTCAGTGCATTACCTGTTCTGAATGTTGATAGTGAAAGCAGAGCCCTGCTTCCGAATGACATCAAACCTGCATATTGGACAAAGGGATACAGGGGTTGGAGAGGGGAAGACCAAGAACAGGATAAGCCACACAAACAGTGCAATAGCTTCATAACCATCACAGGTTTTCCTTTTGGTGTCAGTTACTTTTAAGGTATGAAGCATGTAGGATGGAAGGGAAAGAATAATAAATAGCAAACCTGATGTTCAAGATTTGACAAGTAGCACTGGGATGAATGCTGACATAAAGCTCAAAGCATTTTTTATACTTCTTATAAAAAATATGCATAAGCATATTTAAGCCACTTTCTTTTACCTCACTTCTGTTGGGGTAGACCTTAGTGGCAAGGTCAGCAATAGAGGAGGCTGGGCTGAGCCTGGGCAGCGATGCTGTGCCATACCTGGGTCTTCCACACAATGCTCTTGCTGCTCCAAGGAAACCATAAGGAGGTACTGGGAGCCTGACAGTCAATCTGCAGTCACTGCCTTTAGATTACTGAAAGCCACAAAAGTAAATATGTGATGAATGGCAAATGGACAAATCTAATGCACTTTAATGCACTGCAGTAACCATAAGGCACGACTTCTCCCCGAGCTCATGACAGCAACTTTCCCTTGCAACTTTGGACATTGTAAGACGAAGAAACGCTGTTGACAGACATGTTCCAGGTCACAGAACAAGATTGCATGATCAATAATGCTGAAAGCAAACTTCAGGACCAGAAATACAGTTCCCAACATCGACAGGACAAAAAGATACCACCAAACATTGGGTGCAGTGAGAGCCCCGTGCAGCAACACTGCTAACTGTGATGTCTGCAGGGCTTGGATTCAATTCAGAGTTGGTTTTGTAATTCCACATGATATAATACAGACAGAGATGTATGGATGGGCAATGATACCCTCAGAAATAGAAGATAAGGTGCCATCTGACCATGTCACTCTCCTGAGGGTTCCTGTTTGCATCTCCTTAGTGTCCCTGTTTGCACCAGTTGTAGCAACAGCATAGTTTGGAGATGTCACTTCATAGCCAGGACAAGAAACACTGCGGCTTCGTACAGAGCATGTTTAACATGGAAGCATTGTAACATTTTTGCTTTTATTCATAACCTTCAGATTTAGTGAGGAAAATAATAAATAAGTAAATATTAATGAAATAAATGAGGAGGAGAAGAAGATACAAATAAAAGAGAAAAATAATCAGAAAAAATCAATCATGCCTTTGTATGTCCACATTTTGTCTCCATCAGATTGACTGATGCAATACCCTTCACAACCTGTTTTTAAGAGGCTTCACTTGGCAAACACATGGATGACACCAAAACTAGCATCAGAGGTGGCAGTTTCATGGTTTACAGAGAAACACATGAAAAAAACACGTCTGTCTGTTGATTAAATTTATTACTTGAGTGCTACTTTGAAAGCTGGGTCTTGACTCATCTCTTATTTCCATCCACTGTATGCACATTGTGCTTTGCTGAGTTTGTGGGCACAGTTTGTCCCTAACCCCATGCTTCAGAAACCATTTTCATAGATATTAAATAGCAAGCAATGGAAATGCTTTATTCTGGTGGTTTAGCCTGAACACAGGGAGAGAGCTCAGTGTTATGCTATCAGCAGCATCACTAGATATCACCTTACCTGCTGAAACATTATGCACAGGAAAAGAACACCTGAAAATTGGGAATATGGCTTGGAAAAAGCAGGAGCCTGCTTGGAAGATGCTGCTAAAGCAGCCCCATTCATGCAGCAGCGCATAGGAGTGCTTCTATTACAAAGGTTTATTTTCCACAGTGTGCAACTTGGCAAAAACCAATTCACTCCACACTCAGCCTTGGCATTCAAGATCTCAATCTGTATGTAAATGTTTTATAGATTAATAAATAAATAAATATGCGCTGCTTCTAAATGGCAGAGGAAAAACAAGAAATACAAGATTGTCTTCTTGCCTTTTGGTTCTTCTTGCCCTTCTCTCACTGAGACCTTAATCTGCAGGGAGCTCTGTACAGGCAGCCCCTCTGCTTGCAGGCAGCTGCCTGCTGGAGAGGAGCCTTCATGTCTGAAGCCCAACTGCATTTCAGGTGTCCAAGAGTGGGCTCATTATTAAAGCATTGCTCAGTATTAAAACAAGACCCAGTAGCAAAATTTGGCTTTGGCTCTGAATTCAGGTGCTTGTATTTTCTGAGTTTGGGGTGGTCAAACCCGAGGTTTTGGGTTGAATCCAACACAATCAAAACGCTTTATTTTTAATTTGGCAAACTGCTATGCACGTTTATGCTTGTTATGTGTGCTGAGACATCAAAAAAGATAAAATTGTTCCCATTGCTTGGTTTTAATACAGAATTTTCCTAAAAAAAAGAATACAACATTTTAGGTTATATTTTCTAAAAGAGCCACTAAAACTGTGCCAGAGTGCAAAACCCAGCTTGTGTGCCCATTGCCCCATGGGAGCAGGTGACCACGCACAGGTCTCTGTTACCACCCCACTGAATTTAAGCTTTCTGAATGCTCTATTCTCAGTAGAACAAACCTGTGAGCTCTGAAATCTCCTTAAGCCCCAGACCTTGTCAAGGCTTATGCAGGCACTCAGTTGTAAGCACCAGGTCTTTCTGAAGAAGTCTGTGGTTATGTCATAGAATCATGGAATTGTTTAGGTTGGAAAAAACCTTTAAGATCATTGAGTCCAACTGTTCCCCAGCACTGCCAAGTCCACCACTAAACCATGTCACTAAGTGCCACGTCTACTCATCTTTTAAACACCTCCAGGAACGGTGATGCCACCACTGCCCTGGGCAGCCTGTACCAGTGTTTTACAACCCTTTCAGTGAAGACATTTTTCCTAATATCCAATCTAAACCTCCCCTGGTGCAGCTTGAGGCTGTTTCCTGTTGTCCTTTCATTTGTTGCCTGAGAGAAGAAACTGACCCACACGTCTCTCCATCCTCCTGTCAGGCAGTTGTAGGGAGCGATCAGGTCTCCCCTGAGCTTTCTCTTCTCTAGACTGACCCCCCCAGGTCCCTCAGCTGTTCCCCATCACACTTGTGCTCCAGGCCCTGCACCAGCTCCATTGCCCTTTTCTGGCCCTGCTCCAGAACCTCAATGTCTCTCTTGTAGTGAGGGGCCCAGAGCTGAACACAGGATTCGAGGTGCAGCCTCACCAGTGCTCAGTGAGTGCAGGGGCACAATCACTGCCCTGCTGCCAAGCTGGTGATGATACAGGCCAGGATGCTGATGGCTTCCTGGCTGCCTGGGCTCAAGATGCTCATGTTCAGCTCCATCAATCAGCACCCCCAGGTCCTCTTCTGGGCAGCTTCCCAGCCACTCTTCCCCAGGCATGGGGTTGTTGTGATTCAAGTGCAGGACCTGGCACTGAGCTTGTTGAACCTCATGTTGAACCTCATGTGGACAATGAATGGTCCACAGCCCATTCAACTTGCCCAGAGCCCTCTGTAGAGCCTCTTGCTCTCCAGCAGATCAGCATTCCAGCCTTGCTGCCTGTATTTCCAGGGCATCCCCAGCAATGCTTTAATCAGCAGGGCTGGCATTGGCCCTGGTGGCCATAGGAAACTGCAGGGACACAGGACTACATGTGAGCAGCGGTGGCCTGTCCCTGCCTGTCCCTGGCAGTGGGATCTGCTTCTGAAAAACACTTTTCATGCTGGCCTGGCCCCCAAAAGGGCAGAAAGCCCTTGGTTTCACTTCTTGTCATCACTCAGACTCCTCTCATTGGTGCCTTCTAAGCAAGTGCTGCTGTAGGAGAGTTGAGAAGAAAATCCTGACTCATTGTAAGGACTACAGTACTGCAACGAAAAAAATTGTCAGTTAAGAGCTCTTTAAACTCATGAAAGAGAAAAGTGCTCTTAGAGCTCATGAAGAGGATTGAAATTACACAGAGTGGCAAAATGTTTCGCACTTACCCACAGAGCTCAGGGGTTGTCCACACTCCTGTTATCATTTCAGTCATTAAAGCATCTTCGGGTGCCTAAAAGCTTAAAACCAGGGTTGTTTAGTTTTTAGAAGGTAACTCGGGTACATTCACAGTCTCCTTCCCAAAAATCTCTCTGGGGCCGTTGTTATTATCTAGGTATTATTATCCCCACTTGCTGATGGACAGAGAAATCAAGGTAAAAAGAAACAGAGTCAGCATCACGCATGGGGTTAATCTGCACAGGGTTGCCCAAGCGCGTATGTTTAAGCTGCTTTGGGGGATCAGGGATGCTGGGGCAGGACTGCCCCAGCCTCAGCTCTCCCCAGGAGCACTCCAGTGCTGCCTCCACCTCTCCTTTCCCTTCCTGCAGCCGCCTTTATGTCCCCGGCATAAATCCTCTTTACTCGGGCTTTGTGTCTGGGGGCCGGCAGCAGCGTTTGTTCCCAGACGAGGTGCAGTGCTGAGGCTGAGGGGAAGCTGCGGGAGGGGGAATACATGCATGTGTCTATTTATACAGGTATAAATACATTAATGTAAAATATACACACGCTCCCCCCAAGCCCGTGCAGACACGGAGGGAGATTTTAACTCCAAATTGTCAGGCTTTAATAGATTTAAATCAGGCTCTTAACACTATTTTAACATATTCTTGTGTGTGTGTTTAGTAACAACAGTCATCTTAAATTGTAGTGGCACATGGCCAGAGGGAAGAGAGGTGTTAATGAGACTCACTATAAATGGAAGGAGCTCGGGAGTGACAGTTTTCTGGAGCACTGTTGGCATCGGATCGAAGAGACAGGTGGTGGCACAGGGCTGACCGATCACCTCAGATAATGATGAAAGAGGAGTGACAGGGGTGAAAGATTCAAGGACCACTGAAGAATGGCGCGGGGGAAGGCAGGGGCCATCAGCCAGCCCCGACAGGCACGGCCGGCTCCCCGTGCGCCGCTCGCCCAGGTGAAATATGAGAGGGGCTGATAAGGGGAAAGCAGAGTATTATCGATATCAGATGTGGAAATGAGTGGACTTAGTCACCTATCTACCATTTGGAGTAAGTATTTACGGTTTCCATGACCAGAATCAATCAGGTTTGAAATTCATTCTTATTTGGCAGAGGAAATGTGCACTTAACCTTTACATTCGGGGTCTGTTGATGAATATTGACCTAGAAAAATATCCCAAAGGTGTTTGGTCCAACGAAAAGTTATTTAATAATTCCATAAATGATGGCTGTACCGCCGGGACTAAATATTTAGATTGGAAATCCTAACTTTAGATGGGTGCCGGCCCAGGGTGCAGATTATTGCTACACTGAGAGCCCTCCAACCTCTCATCAACCAGCCATAAATCAGGGGGATGGAGGAGTTCAGACAGAGCAAATTCTGGTGACAGCCACGTGATGGACTCACGGGGGAGAAAATGAAAATTCATTCCCTGACAACCTGCTACAGGCTGCAGGTATGGCAAGGGGGAGAAGCTAAATAGATCTGTATCAGCTGCGACGATGGCAGACCCCCATCGTATGGAAATGCAAGAGGAGGGGAGGTGAAACCCGAAGCTGCACACAAAATGCTAAAACGTCAGAGTGGCTGAATCACCTGAGCAAAGATTATATAAAAATGTAAATTGCCTGTTCCTGACCCAATCGCCTTTAAAAATGAAGGGACAAAGAGTGACAGGAAAGGTGCTATTATTACAGATTCAGGGTGATGCACAGTCACTGCTCAGATTCCTCTTCAGCAGCGGCTGGGAGGCAAGCTCAGGCACTGCGAATAATTTCCCTGCAACTGCCCTCTCCTATTTATACACCCGATCCGAAGGCTTTGGGGATGAAGGGAAACGATCCCGTGGATTTTAACAGGCTTCCGAGCAGGATCCATGCAAATCTGCTCTACGTGGGGATTTCAGTCCCTGATTTTTCTAATCTGAGTGAACTTACCCAAGATTTTCAGTGTGCAGTTAAATATTAAATTCACTTTAAGAAAGATTATTTTATAAAGCTGTTCTCGCTTATGTGAGAGTAATGAACTCAAAGGCAGGCAGGAATTGCTCTGAAATGCACAGGCTGCTTGGCTTTACAAAAGATCTCACTAATGGGCTAGATCAAGTATTGCTATCCCTAAAATTAAATGCCAGTGTTTAAAACTCCATTTTTATAAGAAGAACCTGCTATTAATAATTTTTAAGGCTCTTGATTAAATAACTAAAAGTGCATTATTATTGGGATAATAAGTACTTTAGATATGTTCAGATTTTGGTCATTTTCCCTGCATTATTACAGCACAGAGGCAAAATTTCACTCATATATTTGACTTAAATGACAGTCTTTTGGGATTTGCAACAGAAATTATAACTTCTGCTGCAATTTACATGTTAAGTTCTGTAACCCCGTGATAGTTCAACCATTTGTAAAAGAACAGTAGGTGGCCTAGTGGTCTAATATTCAATGAATAATTTTATCTTACATCAAGCACAAGGTCCAGTTTAATGTTTCATTACATTAAAATTGCACTGGGTGACATAAACTTTGTAATTAAAAGAGCATAACTTTTCCGAATCAGTATGGATGACTCTCACGAAAAATCATCATGTTTAATCAAGCCATTGCCTTGTTATAAACCGAGTCTGATTTTGTGTGTACGAGGTTCTACCTGTTGAAAACAAGCTGTTTACTGTCACTACCTGTCTATAGCACTTGGGAATTTAATTCCTTGATACTTTGCATCCAAGAAGTTGCACTGTGGCACAGAGCCTGGTGGATAAACAAGCACAGATAAAACAGACCAGAGAAAGCAATGTGCCTTTGCTGCATGATGCTGCCTTCCTGGAGCACTGTGGTGAATGCACCTTGGTGATGCTGGGCTACGTCTGCATTCAGCAGAGACAGAGAAGTGCTGTGGCCTGGTGTGCTCCAGTGTTGCAGTGACTGGTACCTCTGGAAGGGGTTGGAGAGCGTGCCCTCCTCCAGAGCAGCCCAGCCCCGGGGCTTTGGAGACACACTGCATCCCTGGGAGCAACCCCCAGGGCACATCAATCTCCACTTCGAATTGCTTCTTAATGGCCCGAGAGCTTTCCAAAGGGAACCACACTACAGTATGGTTTTGCATTAGCTTTTATTTGTCTTTCTAGATATTACCATTAGTCATCGTTAGTTATGAGGCAATGGCAGATATCAATTAGAAGATGAAGTATGACTGAAGTCACGTGCAGGTGGTAATGGAGCTGCTGCAGAATTAGCTCCTGGCAGCAGCACTGTGGTGTGGTGGCTCAGCAATCCACCCTCTTTTGTCGGCATTTTGGGTCTGTTGAGCTCGTGCAGCTGACTTTTGCTTTGTGTCGTTGCACTTCCTTCTGTTTCTTTCATTGGAGTGAACTGAATAAATGAACTCATCCTTGTTGAGCCGGAACATTTTTGGACTTAATAAACCAAAGGTATGGCATACCCACCTGTGCTTAGATCCTTGCTCTCTTTCACCCCAAATTAATTTTCTTTCCCATTTAAAATGAAAATATTGATTAATCCATAGGTATAAACAAGAACAGCAAAAGACTGATAGGCAAAATGTTGGTCCTGGCATAAAAACTGCACTAAAAGAGCTGGAAGACACTCTTTTAATGTCTCAGGATGGTTCCAGTCATTGCTTCCTAAATTGTGGTCTCTGAGCTGATGCTCAGAGAGCACTTTGAAGGGCAGGTAGGTAATGGGAGTTTCATTGCACAGATACGCTTATTGTCATAATAGAAAAAGCAGAGTAATTGTAACGAGTTCAGGAGACCTGATATATCTCAGTTCTCGTGTCAGATACAGTTTGCTAGATGCAGCACTAATTGATGCATTATGTAGTGTTTGTTAAGATACATTACCTAGCTTTTTTTTACTGTTCTTTGAGATAAAGGATTGTACTAACCCCAGATTTTCTGTTGATATTTTTTTCCCCTACAAGGCCTAATGATACAAGGGTGGTGTGAGATGGAAAGAGAAACAAAAAGCAGATTTTTAAAGGTATGGAAAAGGCACCTAAAGATGCAGATGCCTAGAGAAAAAGGTGATTTTTGAAAATGCTGCAGCGCTCCCCTCTACTCCATGAGCCTGGCTTTATAGGTACCTAAATGCATTCCCAAACCCCATCCCTTTTTGCTGACCCCAGGTTTGCAGAGCCCAAAACTGAGCCGAGGTTGCCAGACCCCCATCCTGGTTTCCTGGCTGGATGCAGGGCTGTGTTACATCTCTCCCTCTGTGCACAAGGTGCGAGCGAGCCAGTGTGCTGTATGTTCTAAAAATAAAAGCCTGGATCCAAACATGATGTATTTCCTTTGATTTCCATGCAGATACACGAGGAATGAATGTATCTATTATGTTGGGATCTGCTGGAATGTTAATTTTGAAAGTCATTTCTCTCAATCTATAATTATATCTTCTTTGTCAGAAAGTAGGAATTTCTTAGAGAGAAAGGGATTAATCTCAGTCACTGTTTTCAAACAGTTTGAGTTAGGTAGTTTCGGTAAGACTATCATTTCTTTTCTTTTAAACCAGTTAAATTTTGCCTGAGGCTAACGTTTTATACCCAGAGTAAATCTTACTAAAATTAAGAAACAGAACATACAGCTGCCCTTATTCCTGGCCCACAGATGTTACCAAAATCTGATTAAAAACCCCTTAATCTTCTGCTGCACCTTTTCATTAGTGTAATTATCATTTTTGCCAAATATCTGGCAGAAGAGGGTGGAAAAAAAGTGAAAAATATGAGGTTTCGATGATCAGCATCTTTGAAAAGACTCCTTGAACCTAGTGGGAGAAATGAGGACTTGGGGTAATCCATGTGCTGAAATATTTTTGCTTCTTTTTCTAGAAAATGTGCAATTTGGTCAGGCAGAAAAAATTGAACAGAGCCTTCCAAGCAATAAATCACTGGATTGCTGGTGACATTCATACAATGCGGATATAGTGTTAACTGTATGAGTCAGACAGCCCTTACTGCACTCAGCCTGTTCCTAGGAGGTGACCTTGCCACGGTGTAGTAATCAATCATTCTGGCACAGGACACACTGTTTTTGTTTAATATTACACTATTGGAATATATAGTAAACAAAGTGCAAAGGAAATTTCGAAAGCAAGCACTATATAAGGTGTGCTGTAATATTTTGCAGCCTGAGGAGTGCCAACAGCATACTCTGTGCTGTATGTGTGCCTCCGGATTACTAACTTTAGGCTGTTAGCAGCAGCAAAGCATATGTGACTATGCTCAAATACTTCAACTGTCTGCAGAGCTGGAGAGGAACAATTCAATGGAAATATGAAGTTAGGATTACAAAAAAGATTTACTACCACAGACACTGCAGTCTAACATTTCTTATTTTGGCACTTTTATACAGTGTATACATCACGATTTTCCCAGCCACATGACAGAATAGCAACATCCTGAACTGCCTGAAAAAAATTAAGCAAACAAATCTTAATTAACTAGTAAAAATTCTTTTAGTGTACGATAAGCGAAGTATTGCTGCTTATAGCCAAGAGGTTATATTGGATTTCCATGCATGAGTTATACCACGAGCCAGTTAATTCATGAAGTTTACTGTCAGTGAATAGGATAAAGGAAGACAAAAGCAAACTCTTTTGAATGAAGAAACTGTAACTGAAATATATTTGGTTCTTACTGTTTTCACATATAGTAGAGATGAAACATAATGCAGTAGTAATTGAGTATATAAAACTACCTTGTCAGAGACATAGCATTAATGTCGAGTTTGGTCTAGATTTTCATAAGTGCAAACCACTATGTACGTGCTGCAAAGAGGTGAAGAATCAAGTCTGTAATGCCTAATATTTTGTTAGGTATGATTGTGGACATGCATAATTTTTTCAATACTGCAGCCTATTTCTATTTTCTCATGGTTCTGGAGCTACCAGTGAGCCATATGGCGCTGAGAACTGATCTGGGATTCTGTCAGGGTGACCAAACGTGCACAGGCACTCTCACACATACAAAAAAGCCAAAAGGCAGCAGAGCGATGCAGGGAGCACACAAAGTTTTACCCCTGGATTGCAGAGGGAGGCGGTTGTGGTGACACTTTCCAAGGTGATCTCTAGGTTTTCTTCAAAAGGATTGGATGCTTTTTCAACTTTAAACAATTGAAAAACGCTGCTCTAAAGTGTCCATCACTGGGAGATGAATTGTGCTTTCATAGCAGCGTGCCCTGATGTAGCATCCAGCCCTCTTCTGTTGTCCTGGGTAAGCGCACATACTGCTGGCCAAAATGTTCACACTCCCATGTTTTTTCCATAGGATTTAAGAGCTGGAAACCATTTGCTTACTGCTAACACTTTACTCAATTTTCAAGCAGCATCTAGAGGAATGTGATGAGTCCCATTCGCCAGAACCACAGTCCAGCCCTCAGCACTGAATGAGATCGGCAGGGCTGACTCTGCACCATCAGCAAGGAACAGCCATGGGTAGCCTATAGGCTAGTGGACTTTGAGCTTTAGAAGCAGTGTCAACATCTGCAGGCCTGTTAAGGTCCGAATCCCCACTTTCTGCCTCCAAATGCCTCTAGAGTGATTTTGGGTTGCACAGCCTGTGAGTTATCAGTGCCACTAATACACAGGAGGACAGAGTTGTGTGTAGTTATGGTTATCTCATCCATGGGTCAAAGTAAAGTTGTAACCTGATATTTCAGCCCACACTGTGGTTTTATGTTGTATTTTTTTGGGCACTGGAGCTAAATCCTTTTCTCCCCAGACCAGTGCACTATGGGCAGGTTGGTCTGCTTACAATGAATCTGATAACCAAACCTATCAGTTGATCCACAAAATGTGAATGTGATGTTATTATAGGTCTATGTATTTCATATCATGCTTATTTATTGTCCTTCTGAAGGAGTCAGAAGGTCTTGGCATCACCAGGCTAGTTGTTTTCAAGGAAAAGTTAGCGTTGCAACAAGCAGATAAATGTGGGATGCATGAAGCATGCTCAGATTCTGAGTTCTGCCTTTTAGTCTAGTGTTCATATTTCTGAATTTCACCCAAGGAGGGGAAGAAATGGGAAAGAAGTATCTAAGTGCTCTCTCAATTTGTCCATGAGCTCATAGATTTCTTTAGTTTCAATATATATGCAACAGAAAATAAGAAAACCCAGCCATCTAGTAAAACCTGAAGTCAGTGTAGGTTTACATGGGCGTACCTGGAAGGAGAGCTTGGCATAGTATTAGGGAAATCAGCAAATTAAATATGTTTCCCAGGACATTTCATTTTGCAATAAAGCTCTTGGCAACAACATTTTTGTTTATCTGCCATCGATGCTAAAACCCAGGCTGATGTTATTTTTCTGGAAGAAAGTATTGCAGAAATACACGTCAATTAAATTAAAAAAAAAACATTTAAAAACTTTCAGTATATCAGTTTCACATGGTATTATGGTTTTCCACAGTAAGCATTAAATTATTCTAAAGATGCTTGCTGTTAGGTGCTGGCTGCTACTGATGATTTTGTCTTAGTTCTTTAATCATTCTAGAAATAAATGTATTCAGTCAAGATGGTAATGTTTTATGAGTGTTAGATATACATTATTAGTCTTAACATGAATTATGAGCAAGTATCAGATGCTCAACAAAGGCTTAAAACAATGAAGTTCTGCTTAAACTTAAAACACCCGCTTTCTAGGTTAATCAAAACAAGCAAGCCCAGGGAAACACTCTGGCAGGTTAACCTGGATTCCGTGCACAAACACTATAAAACCCCACGCAGGTTCCCTCCCAGAATCACATTACATACCTATTGCAATGGCTCAAATCCATTGGGAATGATCATTTTCGCTCCAGTACCGCTACGGTGTCCCACCTCCTGTAACAGTAATGGGTGTCAGGTACTGTTTGGACTAGGAAGGATTAAGCTATCACCCCCCTGCCGTGTGTTAATTTATAGCTTCAGACATTTTCATATCTGATTCATTTTCACCCGCTCCGCCGGGCGCTCGCTGAAGTTGCGCATCCCGGCGGCCGGCACCGCGAAATGGCTTTGGTCCTGGGGCACGGAGCCGGCATCGCCGGGGGACAGAGCAGCGGCACCGGCACCACACAGGCAATCTGCTGAGGTGCGACCCCGCAGCCGAAGCCCCAGCTCCTCGGGAAACAAGGAAGGAGATTGCGACGCCGCTCGAGAGCCCAGCGCTAGACATCTTTCCATAATAGTGTTATTTCCTCAAGAAAATAAAGGGTCACCGCTGCACACAAACTACATAAAAAACGCTGTGTTGAGGGTGGTTTTTTTTTTTTTGTGGTTTTTGTTGTGGTTTTTCCTTTTTCTCCCCTGGTTTTGTTTAGTGATTATGTAGAACCTGCCGAAAAGGTGTTTATTTCTGTTTGTAAATTGAATGCACTGGGTGTTTTTCTTCAGCTTTGCCCCAGGCTCTGTTGGATGTGATGATGGAGCTGGAAGCCGAGGCAGACACCGGAGGAGTGTACACGGAGGGAATCTGGCTGGAAAACAAAGCCCTGTTTTGTCATTTCATGCCTTTCAAAAGTCCCACTCCACGCAGGCAAAATGTGAGTTAATGTACATTAAACACAACAAGTGAAGTAGAAAAGAAACCTGTAAAAATAAATAGCAACCTCAATGAAAGCAACAGTGCAATCCCTAGCATGTGGGTGCAATGGGGCCACCAGCCAGAAAGCACAATTGGCCCAGGGAAACCACCCCTGTCCTGCCACCCCACCTCGACCCTCTCACATCCCACACTCAGTCATCTGGGATTGTTTCCTGAATTTCCATAGCTCTTTTATGGAGACAGGCTGAGAAAGCTGGGCTGGGTCAGCCTGGAGAAGAGAAGGCTCCTGAAGGGGAAACCTTAGAGCAGCTCCAGTGCCTGAAGGGGCTGCAGGAAAGCTGGAGAGAGGCTTGGGACAAGGGATGTAGGGACAGGCCAAGGGGAATGGCTTTAACCTGCCCGAGGGGAGACTGAGATGAGCTCTTAGGCAGAAGCTCTTCCCTGTGAGGGTGCTGAGGCGCAGGCACAGGGTGCCCAGAGAAGCTGTGGCTGCCCCATCCCTGGCAGTGCTCAAGGCCAGGTTGGACACAGGGGCTTGGAGCAAGCTGCTCTAGTGGAAGGGGTCCCTGCCCGTGGCAGGGGTTGGAGCTGGAGGAGCTTTGAGGTCCCTTCCAACACAAACCAGGCTGGGATTCTATGATTCTATGATTCTATGAATCCCTTTTCTACCTTGTTTGTGATATGTGGGTGGTGTGAAACCTCACCCTGGGGTGCCTGTGTTGCACACGGACACCTCCACAGGTTTAATTTCACCCTTACCTATTGCACATACACAAATAAATTCTCCCATACCATTTTATTGAATTTCTAGTAAGTTGGCAGACTAAAGTGATTTTTAACACTTCTGAACTGGATTTATGATTTCTATGTCATCCACCCTGCTTCTGACATTAGGAAATGTTCAACATGAGGGAATCATTCTCTGGTTCTTTTAACTACACTATAAAACATTTTAGTCTCCTTTCTTTCAGAAATCCATAAATGGCTAATTTAATCACGGGCTTACAGCAGAAGCCCTCAGTTTCTTCTGCTAATTACGTGGCTGAGTTTTGGTACTTAAATCATTATGATATGTCAGGGACAGGTATAGAACGGACTGTCAGGACTCGGTCACCAAAGGCCAGATCATGACTTGGTTTCCAAAGCACTGAGGGTCACTTGGCAGGCTTGGCTCCTTTCTGTGAGACATGTGGCATTGGTATCCCCAAATGGTGCTTTCAGGAGATCCAGACAAACCCATCACACTCAGTCGAAGCTGAGATTTTCCTTCTCTCTTGAGTGGGGACTTTTCCCCCTGCCTGACCTACTTTGTTCTCTTGACAAATTAGTGCCAAGCCAGCCACAAGAAAAGCTTTACAAGCCATGTGCACTGCAGTGTTGACTGAGCCTTCCTTCCTCCAATGTCCGTCCAGCCGAAGCACGTTTGAATTCCAAAGGTACACTGAGCTGGGTGGTGTAGGGCTGATGGCTGTGTGAAAGCACACACACCACTGCCTTGCAGAAACTCCGCATAATTACAACTATTAAGCCATTTGCTTGTCTGGACTCCTGAAACTTGAGCTTGCAGGGTCTTGTGCTTTCCTAGGAGGTTTCTTGCTGAGGAAGGCATAGCTTTTTCGTTGTATGCACCACCTACCCCTTGGAGACAGTGGTGCAACCTTCTTCCTCTCTTCTAAACCACAAGCAGGAGCTGCTGCCGTTTTCCTCATCATTCCTGAATTGAGTGGTTTGATGTCTGGATCAGGTTGAACCCTTCTGAGGGTCTTGGTGGTTTGATGTCATGTGCAGAGACAGGCTGGATCCAGAGTTACAACCACTTGTAAGTCAGTCTGTGAATGCAAATCGCACTGACCTGACATTGCAAGGTTCTTGGGGTTCAAAGAGCTGCTACGCCTCCTGGTGCTGTGCATACAAGTTATCAGGGGAATCCCCAGCAGAAATCCTTGGGTTATGCAATAAATAAGGAAAAAAGAGGTTGATGCATGCATTAAAATTAATACCTAGATGAAAGCTTTTAAAACTGTTTAGCAGATTCATCTGCATACAGGAATGCATAAACCTTTGGACTCTGCATATGGTTTTATTGAAACTCATTTGTTCTGGTAATTGCCAAGATCCACTGTTCTTACAATTTTCCCATGTTCTGTGGTTTATTCAATGAGTAATTTATTATAGAAATACGATTTCTGTGTTCTGGCCCAAACCAAGAACTAAAATCCCTCAAAACCTAAAGTTTTGATGAGTTCTACAGATCATGCTTAAATTCACACCAGCAGCTTTATCTCTCTCTAGCAAAAAGGATACATATAATAATTGCATAAAATATGATAATGAAGGATGTAATGAGGGAAGGAAGAAAATATCTCTGCACTGGACCTGTGCCTGTAACTTTGAACAGCACTGAGGTCTTTTTTACCCCCCAGACTAATTAACCTGCCTGTGCAGGTCTTGTGGGCACATGCCCTCCTCTCTGCTCTCCCTGGGACATCCCAGGCCCTGGTGTCTCTGGGGTGTGACATGCCTTAATAACACTGTTTTGATGATTTTAAATATATTTTCCACTTTTTAAAGAAAACAGCATCTGTTATGAGATTGCAGCTCACCCTGGCTCAGTTCTCAGCACACCTTCACGTGCTCTGGTCCATTTGCCCTACCACCCCTCATATTCATTGCTCTCTTTCCTCCCATCCTCAGAATCATTCCTTGCTCCTTCCCCCCTCCCCTGACCATTCCTTTGAGGAGCATTTCCTGCACTGATTCCTATTTCCTTCCTCCCTCCTGGTGCCTCTTCCACACACCCCAGCAGCACATGTGGTGCTCTGCTGACATGTCCCCTCATGGAGAATCCCGATTTGCAGATGTCACTGCATACACCAGCTATATCCCATCCTGAAACTTATCCTAATCTGTAATAATCAATATCAGCATGCAGAGCCATATGCACCATTAACTGCAATTTACATTTGATAATACACAGTTTTTCTTCATTAGGATACTGCTCCCGTCACTTATTTGGGGGAAAGTCTTGGGGTTAGAAACCGGTTGTCAGTCTTATTTCTTTCTCCTTGAATTCAAACCCAGTTTATGTCCTCCTGCCTGGGCTCGGCTGGGAAACAGGACTGATTTTCTTCTTGAATGACCAGAATTCATTTTTCAGTCAAGTTACTGCTGATTTACCTGGGGGTAAGAGAGACTTGTGATTTCTGAGAGAATGGTGAGAAAGGAGCTGGCTAACTGGCAGTCATCGCCAACTTCAAGAAGCAATAGGTGTTTGGGGAGCAAAGGTTAAGTGAGGATAGTGAAAACACAGTGAGAAGAGTTAATAAAAAGCAGTAAGATGCATTATTCCTTAACTAGTTTTAATTCTCAAGGGTTAAAAGAAGTATGGTTGTGTAACGGTGTGGAAATGCAAGCAATTGTCGGAGCCAGGCGCTCGAGTATTTCCAGACATAATTTTCTATCTCAAGTTCAAAGACTTTTGGAAAGGGCACATCAACAGTATTCCATGAGAGTAAGGGGTAAAACCCAAGACTGTGTGCTTAAAATTTCACAAATCATAGAATCATAGCATCCTAAAATGGTTCGGGTTAGAAGGGACCTTAAAGGTCATCTGGTTCCAACTCCCTGCCACAGGCAGAGACACCTTCTACTAGACCAGCTTTCTCCAAGCCTCTGTGTCCAGCCTGGCCTTGAACACTTCTAGGGATTGGTAAAGTGGATTTTAGTGCATTTTGCCATTAGGAAATCATCATTACAACAAGCTTCTATCCCACTCTCGTTTTACCCTTCTGAGATGTTCCTGGTAGCTAGACCTTACTTGCTGAATTTTTGCCTCATGCACAGTCTGTACTAAAGCAGGTTTTATTGAAGGGGGTGGATGCTGCAGAGACACCCCGTCACTGGTGAACCCAAGGCATTTGCTCAGGCCCAGGTCCTGTTTTAGATGTCCCATGGACCCCTGAAGTGGCACAAAGCTTCAAAGAGCATCCAAATACCTGCCCTAGGACTGGGGAACAGGGATGGTGCACAGCACCAGTGTGCCCATAGCCTTCAAGAGCAGGGAAAGGACATTCTTGATCCTCCATTTGGGGAACAATTTTCCTCCAGTAGCTGGAAATTTTTTAATAAGGAGGCTTTATATCACCATGCAAGGTGCACTTAAGGGAATGTGACACGGTGTGACAGCGCTGAGATGCTGCAAAGATTTTGGTGCTTTGGACAGAATTACAAATTCTGCTGGTGTGGCTGCAGATGGGTGCAGTACAGTATAAATTAATGTATAAATTACCATATAACTAGTAACTATACTGGCATATAGCGAGTATCTCATGGTGATAAGCTTCATGATTCTCTTCAACCCACTGAAGTTGAAGGAAGAGCAAAGGCCTTTTCAAGCTTACTTTATCTTCTTGCTTCTTAAGTGAGACTAATCAAGTTTATATCCTTTTAGCTTATTATTAGCCCAGCAGAGCTTCTGGCACTCTTTACAGCTTTTTTGACATGAAAGTTAGTTACACCTACTGTACTTAGTATGACTTCACTTTTCTTGTGATAAATCCTGAAAATTAATATACTGTATCCTCCAGATTACAAAATGAAAGTGTCCTCGACATTGTGAATACTCTGGCTGTGGAATGCTGCCAGTAAAAGAAAAACTGATGTCTTAATGATCTTTGTTAATAAAAAGAAGAAACTCAGTAGTAAATTTTCTTGGTTAAGATGTCAGGCTTTTCTTTTTTCTCTTTTTCTTACCCTAAACTTGAACTGATGCATATTTCAAATTTGTTGCAAAGTAGAAGAATCCTTGAAAATGAAAGACACCAGACATAAAATAATAATGAAACCCTAAGAGTGAAGCGAGTCCTGCGTTACTCACGCAGCCAAAGATCCCACTGACTTTAATAGGAAGTTTGGCTGCAGGAGGAATGCAAGCCTAGGCCCTGAGCACTGAACATAGGTTAAATTCTTTCTTAAATTAAATGAAGGCTAATAATGAAATCTTTTGTTAAATTATTTGCTGACTGGGCTTCCTGATTTGGTGAATTAAGAGCAAGCCAAGCTCTGAAACAAGTAAGCATTCTTGTTACAAAGGGTAGCACTGGTGGCACTGGTGTCTTATTGAACACAGATCTGCTTAATTACAGTTCCCACTGTTTGTTAAGATAACGAGTGCCAGCTGTTTGATAGCAGTGGAGCCCGCAGAAGGAGAAACTGGCTATCCCTGTCATTTCCATTTAGACCCTGGATCAGACTCGTGTGTCTCTAAAATCGTATGGGGAGCAAAATAACTGAGAAGTGCACTCACAATGTGTTCCGCAAATTTGGGCAGAGCATTTGCCGGTGCACACGAAGCTCTGCCATCTATATCTAAAGCAACTCACCATTGGGAATATAAAGTCAAAGCAGAAAAATTGAGCATTTAATGGCCTACCATTACTGTTGAAATCACAATGACAGGCCATGATCTTCAAGCACAATTTTGATCCTTATGTAGTAACTGAAATTACAGCATTTCATACTCTGACTATATTATAGGGAATAAAACATCTGTCTAAATATTGGAGATATAAAATCCTCAAAATAAAGATATTTGAGAATATCTTGCACAGAGCACCTTTCCACCTGCTTGCTTAGTATAATGCAGTCATTATGGCAATAAATGTTTCTAATAAAGTATGAAAATGGATTGTTTGCTTTGCTGCTTGTATGAACTCTCATTTCTCTTTTTATTATATTGAATCTGACATTTGCTTACCCTTTATCAGTAGAATATTTAATCAACTCCAATCTGTAAGAGGCAAGAGGAATTTCTATTTTATTTAAAACCTGTCCCACATGAAAAAGGACTGGGAAATAGGTCACGCAGTGTATGGGAAGTGTGAAAAGCGTTAGAGTTACAATGCTGAATATTTATCTAGTCGACAAAAGAGACGGCTCTAAACTTGTACAGTAACGTGCATGTCTGCTCCTATTGTTTAAAGGTCTGGTGAAATGATTTAATGGCTTAATGTTTCTAATTTTTACCCACAGTACAGGATCTAGAGAATTAAACCTCTGTCAGCTTTATTTATTTTCTCTGTCAGAGTATTTTCTTGCACTTTTTGCTACATAACTCTTCAGAAATGCTATATCCATATCGATTGTAATTTCTTTGGGCTTTTGTCCAAAATACTCAACGTAAACAGTCTGTGTTTCCTCTCCATCTGTATTTTGGCTAATCCTCTGTTTTAGACAATCTCATGACAAGTGCTAGTTATCTGGAGGTACACGGTTTTCAAACTGGCGCTCTATGATTTATGGTTCTTGTTTTACAGAAAGTATCACAAGCTCACAGAAGTGAAAGCTTCCAAATAAGCACCTAACTTTTGTAATAAATGCAGCTAACAACATGTCTGCAAATATATAGTAAACAGAGTGAGTGATATCTTATTATGCAGGCCACAGTTTGACTTGGTCTGGTTTTATTTATGAATATGTCTTGCATCTGTTTCAAATTTCAGGCCCTTTCAGTCTCTCAAATGCTCTCCCAACCAAGCTTGTGCTGAACGTTGTTAATTATCCTAATAAAATATTTGTATCAATTTTGCTAAAGATCCGCAATGCTCCTGCCACAAGCAGACATATTTTAATAACTGAATTAAGAAAAATAATTATAGTGAGCACGGGAATGGTCAGAGATGTCTAGATTGTATAAAAAAAGGGGGGGGGGGGAAATGGGCAGGGTACAGCTAACTGTGCAAGAGCAAAGGGACATATGATTAAATTAAGGAGCAATGCTTTGTGAACAAACAAAAGGAAATCCTTCTTCATACAATGCAGAGTCAATCTGCCGAATTCGCTACCACAGGGGGTCATTGAAACAAATGCTGTGGCTGGGTTTCAGAGAGGACTGGATAATTTTGTGACTATTATTAAAATAGGTAGCCCTGGAAGCTCAGATAATGATAAGGGTAATCAAACCCTGTGCTTCAGCCTGTGAGGTGATGGCTGGAAGCAAGGGAAAAGAGCCTTGCCCTCTGTGCCACCCCAAACAAACTGGATGGGGCCTTATAGGGGGCTTCACCTTCCTTTGAAGAGGCAGGTGCTGCCCACCAGCGTGGTGCAGGCTCCATCACTGATCTCCTCTGGTGCCACAGTTCCGTGTCGCTCAGTGATAATAAAACATGAGACCCTAGTGTGAATATCTAAGCATTCCCCTCTTGCTGCCTGTTCCTTGCCACTGAGCAATCTTTGAGGGATGCCATTGCCTTGCCTTAGCTTTGTTGTGCAACTGAATAGCTTATGCGGGGACGAGCTGATGTAAGGACCACTGTGTGCATCGCTTCTGGGTATGAAAGGTGCAGGGTCTGCCCACTGCTCTGTGGAGCAGGACATGGACATGAGGAGAAGCTCTCGGTCAACACAGCAAGTATTTAACCCTCTGCTAGAGAGTAAAGCTTTAAATATCTTTTTCTGCTGTGAAGTCTTTCAGTTTGGACTTGGTGATCCCATGGTGAGCCAAATGAGCCCTTACCCCTCTCTTCAGCTGAGGGCTGGGAAGTTCATTGTCTGTATTTCACACATTGGTTACAATACCTTTTATCCAGGTTGTCTCTCTTGTGATCCTACGAGAAGACGAGGTGTATTCTGCACTCCCCAATGAATACATCCTACAGCATCTCAGATGCCATTGACTATACAGTAGTAGCCATGAAAAAAGAAAAAGAAATAATAGAGTGGCCTACCAAAAAATATAAAAAGCACAACAATGAGCTTCTGTACAAGATTTGAGGATCACTGATCTGGGAGACTGCCAAAGGGGTGCCCAGCCAGTCCCCATGGAGGTGGCTCCAGCTGTGTCCAGCTGTGCTTCAAGCCACCTCTCAGAGGTCCCTGGGAGTTCCTTGAGAAGGAGGGGGATTGCCCTTCTGCCAGTTTGATTGCACTGATTCCGTGAAAGCCAAGGGAACAGTTGGCATTTATTTGTGCCCCTTGTTATCACCCGGCGCAGAGAAATGGGAGGCTGGAAATGGACAGTGTGTCTCCGATCAGGGAGGCTGTCAGCACGACTTGTGGAAGTCTGATTTCTTATTTCACTTCTGTGCAGGAGGAAAAGTGACAACTTCGCCTTGCAGTATTGTCAGAGTAACGTTTTCCCCAGGCTGTTCACATGCTGGAAAGTGGATGGTGGGAAGGGAGGGAGCCTGAACATCTGCATCCCTTGGAGGAGGACCACGAGGAGGTGCTTACTTGGTATTTGGAGCTAAGCACCAAGGCAGGATATTAGGGCTGGGCTTCACCATGTGTGACTTTGCCCAAAGCTTTTCTTAAATGTTAGGAACCCTCCCCATCAAATTCTGGGGCATGGTGTGGTATTCTCAGCTTGGCTGCTCTTTACTGAGATCTCTGTGGGCTTTTTGCTGGAATTCATTGAGTCAGAACCTGATTTTAGGATTCTAAAATCAATGAAATAAACATACTCCCCTTGCCAGTTATTTTGGTTATTGCCCTAAACTTTGCTGCTTGGATTGCTGTTGCTAGCACGTAATAATACATCATCTGCAAAATATTTGCCACTCTCAAATGTTTGCTTTCCCAGCTGAAATAGACCCAGGCTAGTGTGCTACTTTGCACAGGCAAGCCACTCTCACCACCGTGTGGGAAACCACTGCCAGGATTAACTGTACCGCTTTTCTAGGAGAGCTTAGTTCCAACATGTTTAGAAAGATCAAATAAATAAAGGAATAAATCTGGACAGTCCCAAGTAAAATGAAGACTGGAGTCCTTGTTGGGAAGCCCTTGCGTCCTGGCCCTTCTTTTTGAGGTAGGACACATAAACCACTTTGTCTCAGCTCCCACCATGTCTTATTTCCTGCTTGGATTCTGACAATGGTGAGGTCTTGTGTTATTTTTCACTTTAATCTTTGGGGAAAATGGGTAAAATTGCAGGACACACTTTCAAAAAGGAGCAGTGAACTGCAGATGTACCCTGACCAGAGCAGTTGTCTCTGCTTGCCAGTCTCTTCTTTTCCTTAGGAAGGAATTTTCAGTGTGATGTGTGAAATAGAAAAAACCCTGCATAGGAATTAATGAGATTGTTCAAAAAAATAAAACAGCTTTTATTTTCCTACATAAAAGTTTGTGTTGAGCTTGATAGGTCAAGATGACTTTGGGAGAGAAGTGGAGCTCAGGCAGTGCTCTCCTGCTCTGAGGATGCGAGATGTAATTGCAGGAATATGTACTGCTTTTTGTATTACTTTGTTAAATGACATTTGAGTTATGATCATACCCCTAAACTATGATGGCGAATGTATGATTCTTGTGACTGTATTTCTTGATCTTGAGGAAATGCCGGATAATCATGATCATCTCTTTGTGTACCTGTCTAAGGATCAAGTTTTCAAAAGCAGTCCCTAAAAGGGTGCATACTAAATACGTGCATGTTCTCATCTCATCTCATCACATCTCCATGTGCAAAACCATGTGCACATTCAGACTAGATAATTACCTATCCGGTTTACTCCCGCACGGGCTGTTGTTTAATGTAGGCACAAAGAAGACAATTTGCATACATAAGTAGACAGTGAGCTCCAGTTCTTCGTGCTCGTTTTTTTTTTCCCTATGATCACAGCAACTGGAGATGAATAAGACCTACTACGTTCCTTATACCTTACCTTCTCTAAAAGAGTGCTCCCTGATGGATAATTACCACTGTTTTGCCACTGGTTTTAAATGTCCCAAGCAGTGGTTGCTTTCGCAGGGTCCCTGGAGAGCCCCTTCCACTTTCGAGGCCACTTTTGAAAATTTGGCCTCACCGGAGCGCTAGAGCTGAGAAATTCCCAGTGACGTGAAGAGCTGAGACATCTGCTGAATTCATAATGGAATTGTTGACTGAATCCTGCAGGATAAGAGCTGGGGTTGACCAGCTGTGCTGGCGCTTTATTGAAATCAATGGGAATGGCTGTGTTGAAGGATGGTATGTGCTGTCTACCCAAGGTAAGAAAAGAAACCCCCCAGCATGAGAGTTAAACTTATTTTCCTGGACCTGGACATGAGAGGCAGACTGGTCTTTAAACCACTGCTCAGCTGTGATTAGTGTCTGCTCCTGGAGATAGAAAATTGCCTCTGAACAGACTAGGAAATGTTGGTGGGAAGGACACAGATTACACAATTTCTTCTCTTTTTTCCCCCATTTCAATCTCTGACTTCTCTCACAGGGTCAGAAAGAAATTGCCAGTAAAGAAAAAAGAGGCAAAATTCTAATAGAAGGTAATTGCAACCCTTTTCCAGCTTTAAGTCATCTTGAAGAAGTAATTTAACCATACTGTGCTGGCTGCCATTTGTAAATTGTTAATTAACAAGAGAGCAAATAATAATTACTGCTGGAGCCATTCAATTAAAAGATGTTGCTTTCCAAACTTTGTTCACACAGTCTATATCACTAACATCATGTCTCAAAATATGCCACAAACACTGGCAAAAGAGCAAAAACCCAAGTATTTCGCCATCATTATACAGCAGCACAAGTCTTTTTAGCATTCTTTATTGTTTTGATTCTTAAAGCTTGCGGTCTCCCAGTTCATGTGGATGAGGAAAACGTCTCTTTGTGGTTTTGCTAAGAGAGTATTTTGAGAATAAGAGATTGAAAAAAAAAAAATAAATCACAAACAAACATTCCTTACAAGAAAAGGCTGCCCTTCTGTATAACCTGCCTAGGAAATGCTCGCGTTTTGACTTGCTGTGAGACAGTAGAGAAAATGGAGAACAAATGCATGCGCCTGGTCTGGATAACCTAAAGTTAACTCCACATGTCAAACTGATTGCCTGACACAAGGCAGGCATATTCTGTGATGACAAACAAATAGCACCTCCATCCTGCAGACATCCCCTAATTATAAAAGAGAAATTATTTCCCATTTTCATTGCCAGCAAATGTATGTTTCTCTGGTGCACCATAATTTCAGTCTAAGTACTGTATCAAAGTTTGCTGAATGTGAAGCACAAAGTATGTTAGACATTAAACTGTAATTACAAAAGGGAGTGGATTTCTAGAGTATTATGTTTTTTGGTAATATTTTATTTTATTGGTTTTCAAATATACTTAGACTGCCAGACTAAGCAGGCAGAATAGCAGCAACACAGAATTCCAGAATAACATATGACTTTAATAAAATAAAGCAGGATGACTTGCTTTACTTGTGTGGCTGAAAAGGACTGAACCCATTACCATGCCCTCAGCCACAGTGCCATCCAGACCCAGCTGGATGGAGACTCATGAGACCAGGTACCCAAGCACGGATGTGGATGTGACCTTGGACACCCCACCCCATCCCCATATTTCTCCCCCAACCCCTGGTTTTGTTTCACTTCAAGGCAGCCATCAGCTCCTGCGATGGTGCTGAGCCAGTGTTTGTCATAGTGGAGCTTTGATCTCAGTTTCAGCTCGTGTGCTGTGGAAATGTGGATAATAACCAATGGTATAAAAGGAAGTGGTTGCAGGGGAAGATGAACAGAGGAAGCACAGAGGGGTTTATTCAATCCACATATGGTTTTTTGTTGGTTTACGCTTTCCCTTGTCCCCTTAATTGTCAATGAATGTCACAGGTGGTGAACCTAAAAGGTAAGCAGAGATGTTCAGAGGTCAGATCAAACCTGGGATCAATGATAAATTACTAGAAGAGTTTGTTCCCATAAGTCGTGCAGGATCGTTCGAAGCTGTGGCTCAGACGAACGGCGTCCCCGCTGTCACACTCCCGGCTTTCCATTACGGCGCTATCACTCACAGTTCTGCCCTTTGTGGTTCCTGTAATGATCTACACCCCTTCTGTCTCTCTGCGTGTCCACCTTCCTGCATGTCAGGCTCCGCCAGCCGTCTCCTGCAAGCAGCAAGGAGTGTGGTGGTTAATACGTGACCAGCTTTGCCGGGGATAATTTTCTACATGGCTGAGAACGCGCACGTGTGGTCTTTAGGACTCAAGCATTGCCTGTGCCTTGTAGTCCTGAACCAGGTGCATTTTCCACACGGTTCCTCAGGAACACATTCCCTTCTGGAGTTGATATCAACACTGTTTACCGTGACTCTTCTTGCTCTGATTTACCACTCTCTGGTGGTTTTTGTGGAGGAAGATTGGCATCCTCCAGAAGAGCCTCCATTGCCAGGGGCAAGTGCAAGGGTTGTTAGAGTTGAGATACAAAGGGAGATGATGACCTGTGCTGTACCTCCCCTTGGCTCAGGAAGCAAACACTGGGCATGAGCTGACATTTCACACACAATCCATTTTCAGCAGTGAAATACTCAACTGAATTCAGTTTGATTTTCAGTGGCATGCCATACCACAGAGGTGGCATAGAATGGAAGGCACCAAGTGCTGCATCCAGAGGAGAGCATCATTACATGGAAAGCTGTGTCTGCTTGTCCATTTCATCTTTATTTGGTCACGGGAGACCACACATGGGGCCACTAATTATGACAATTTTTTCTCTAAATTTATGGGGTTTTACCTTTCTTATTTTCCAGGAAATCTCTGGGTATTTCTCATAGCTTGAGAATGGATACAGTACTTAGGCTTTCAATAGCAGCACAAGAAAGAGAAACAAACACTTTTTGGTTAATTTCTCCATTATTGCTTCAATTCAGTTAGCCCTAACTTTATGACTTTGACAGCTACCAGCTACCTCAACCAAATGAGTACCCAGTAAAATGTCACCACATCATCTCCTTTTCTAGGGAGATGAATCTCTCATTAGTGAGAAAAAATATCTTTTCCTTTTTTTCATCATCTTGACTTGCCTTTAATGTGCATCAGCTTGCAATAATTGTGGAAAAACCTTGAATGACAGACTAAAACATTTCATTTATATGCAGAAAATGGCTGGGGGCTGGGGGGAAAGACTCTGCTCTCCCAGAGTTGTCTGTGGATGCACTGCCTCTACATCTGAAATACACTTTGCAGAGTTTGGTCCAAGTGCCTGCTCAGTCACTGGCACCTCCTCCAAGACTCTCCCATTTGTTTTGTCCAGCAGGTAAAAACTCTGGTGTCTGAGCTGCTTTCAGTATAAATTCTTCTCTTACCGACTGCATTTAGCATGTAGAATTACCCAATTTTCAGGTATAGGAGTAGAACACCAAACTACTCCTGGTGTTTACACCAGGAAGACATGGCATGGCTTCCTGACAGTGATTTATGCTCTGAAATATCAAAATGTCTTTATTGGCTCTCTTTCCTGATAGTGCAGGCAGAGCTACGGTGCTCTCAGCCAGGGCTATTTGTACTCATGCTGATAACCCAGTGCTGGTGAAGACCACTTACACCGCACCTGGGGTTTCTCCACAAGTGAAAAAGATGTTAATGAAAAAGTGCTTTTGTTTCTTCACCCACCCCTGAAATCCCACATGAGCCCCAGCGGTGCCTGCCTGTTTTCATGCAGGATCCAGACATGGGAGCTCCTCCTTTTTACCCACCCCATCTCACAGCAGGGACAGAGGTTTTCCAACATAGTTTGTCCACCTTATCCATGCTAACCTCGCTCATATGAGGTTACCCACTGAAATCATGCTCAAATACACTCTGAGATACCAGCTTTCATGCAGAAGCTACAGCACCCATCCCACTGGTGCTTTGAAGCATCTCTGCCTTCTCACCTCACCTTGGCAGAGCGGGAGCTGGGCATCATCAACCACAAGCACATACTTTTCGTGTTGTGGACCCCCATGCATTGACCCCATTCTGGTCTGTCTGTCGATACTGTTTGTTTATTAATTAGCCTGAAGGAAGAGAGGCACTTCACACACAAATGAGAGCCCTTGCCAGGAAGAGCGGGGAGGAATACTTCTGCCTAAGAGTTGCCTAATGCAGCTACTGAAACACTGCCAAAGGTTTGCTTTCAGAGAGTTCCTATGGCAATATTTTTACAATATCTTATATCCCAAATGGGCTTTATATGTTTCTTAGAAGCCTGATTTTCTGGAAAGAGCAAATATCCCCAAATCTTTTATGTTTTCCTTTCTCCATCCTTCAGGTACTTTCAGTTTGCTACCTGATATCAGCCTGAGGAAGGCTGATTTTGGAAAGGAGAGGATGGCACCATGAAGCAGGTTGTCCATCTACTGCTGTCATAGCTTAGCATCCCTGACCTAGCTAAGTTGGCACACCGACCTGCCTCAGGCATTAAGCCATCCAAGCAGATGGGCATGAGTGTGGCCAGAGAGGAGTCCGTGTAGGAGCATTTAGTTTCTTAGCAAAGGGCAGAATTCCTGGGCAGAAGTTTTAAGCCCAGGCTGTTATCCAGGGGATGGGTGTTATTTTGGGTTACAATGCAGCACACACAAAATTATAAAAGAAAGAGGGAAGACTGGGAAATTTCTATTTCTTTAGGGCATCTTGCCAAGGAATCCTACAGGGATTCTTTAGTGGTGAATTTGCTGAATAGCTATAGATGGCGTAGATACTTAGATACACCTGATATGACAAAAAAAACATATTCATGTACATAACCACTTTTATTTGTTATACCCTTATTTTTAGTTGATTGCTGAATATTATGCAAATGGCTGAGCTTAAGCTTGTAAGTCTTGATTTTTAACCTGTGAGTTATTTGACTGTATTGGCTTGGGCCATGTCCTTTTGGGTGCAGAAATGGTGCATTCAGATAAAAGGACATATGCAAAAATACGATTTGTAAATCCTGGATGTCTGCCTTGCATTCTGTGTTGTGATTCCCATTCAGGATATAGGCTTCAATATATAGAGGAGCCTGAGAAGCTGGTGGGGTATGGAGGGGAGTTAAGCTGGATCAGCTGCTGGAAGATACCCATGTCCAGATTGATTCCAGCTGACTCCAGCAAGTAGATGAGGAATGCAGTCACCTCTGGCTCTGCAGTACACAGGAGTTAACACCTCTGCCCTTAAAATGGCCTTCAGAGGTTCCCAGGACAATCAGTTCCCAGAGTTAGGTGTCTCTCCCATCAGGCAAGATGGATCTGGGCCCTTTTCCTTCTGTGCCCTGGACCTGGACCAACTAAAATTACATGAGTGTTGGCAGATGTATGTCTAATCTGTTCTTAAAAATTGCCAGTGAGTTTCACAACATCCCTTGGTAATTTGCTCCAGTGCCTAATTATCCTTTCAGATAGAAAACCTCCCTTCCTGCAAGTTAAAACCTGTTACTTCTTGTCCAGCCCTGTCTGGACATGGAAAAAAAGCTCTTGTCACCTTATTTGAAATAATGATTTACATATATGTACTTTCATACATACATATATATATTAAAATAAAAATAGTATTGAGTGTCCCCTTCCTCTTTCTAGACTAAGAAAACTCATTACAGCTTTTCTAAAAGCTGTATATATATAATTATATATATATTATAATTTCCTACCACCTTCCTCTGCACTTTTCCCCAGTTTTTCTTCATCTCTTTTTTTAAAAGCTCATGCCAAGAAAGGGACATTTTATTTTCATTAAGGCTTTAATGGTGCTCTGCAGAGATCCCAGAAAGTTATTTGCCTTTTTGAAACTGCACTGTGTTTGTTGACTCAGAAACACTTTGAGGTCTTCTGTAGCCTACAGGTCACTCTCTGTATACTTCCACCATTGTATTTGTGTGGAGTTGATTTTTCTTCCTATATATAGTGCCTAACACTCGTCTTTATTAAATGTCATCATTAGGATGCTTGTTCCAAAATAATTTGGAATTTTAATACTTGTAATCTTTCCCAGTTTGGTGTCATCCAAAGTATATTCTCTATTCTGTCATCCAAGTTGTTAATGAAATATTGAATAGCTTCGGATCCAGGACAGACCCAGCTGCGATCCTGAGTGTTATGTTCTCCAGCACTGACAAAGAGAGGAATTTCTGTGTTTCATTTAGAGCCCTGAATGATCTAATCCATTGGATTAGATGGCAGCTACAAGAAACAATGAAAAGAAAAAAATCCCAACCCCTCTTTTTATAAGTACTCATTTTTGGAGTAGTATTATATAGCTTTTTCCATTTCATATCTTGAAGTCCTCGAAGCATAACTTTGCTATATTTTATGTCCTTGGTTTTCTTTTTGAAAGAAAAAAATACCTACTGCCTTCTATAAATAGTCCCACAAGGTTTTGAAGTTCAACCCTGAATTAGTGAAATAGAGAAACAGAATAGTTAAATTCAACTTTTGGTGGTATTTGGCAGATTTATAATTATTTTTTCCAGCAACAGCCTAAAAGGCATCTACACATCTTTACTGTGACAGCTCTGATTTTGCAATGGAAAGAAGGTAAAAAGGAACACAAAAAAAAGGCAAGAAATCACCTTTTTGTACATGAAAACCAGTGGCTTTAGGCTAAACTAGATATTTTTAAAAATGAAATTTTCTAAACTCATGCCTTTCTTCTTTCCCTAACGCTAAGAACATTGCTTAGGAGAAGGCTGCTTGGATTTGATTAAAACATCCAAATCCCATTCATAGGAATTGTCTGGGAAGAAGCAGGACCTCCCTGGCCCTGTCCAGTCTGAAGAAATGTGCATTAAATCAGAAAAATGGCAACGTTTCATTAGGCTTTGAGGAAAATTTTAAAGGGTATGGAGGTTAAAGAATAATTCCAGTCATGATGGCTTTTTTATATATTTCATTTCCCTCTCCCTTCAGTCTGTGCAACACACACCCTGTAATGATTTTATCAGTGGAGTTCAAACTTCAGCCATGTTTAACAGATGTAATAGATCCAAAGTGCTCAATCATTCCTGGTTTTACAGCTTGGCTTCCTGCACACCACAGGTCAAAGAACCTCACTGGGTTGTTTCTGCACCTTGGTCTTACTCACTTTAACCTTGTCTAAGGCATCAGCAGGTAGACGCATGAAATATGGCCAGATAGATTCATAGTCAAAGAGTAGGTTAAATGCTTTTCCAATTAGATAGAATGGATTTATTCTCTAATGCCTTCTTTTTCCCATCTAATTTTAAGGAATAATTAATTTACAGAGTTTGGCAAGATAAAGCATCTGGAAGAATCTGGGACAAGTAGAAAATGGACTGTACAGCCCTGTGCAGCGAAGGATTGTTCAGTGCAAGTGATTGCATAATCTTGCATCAGAACAGGAAGTGTCTGTGCCTTGGAAGAAAGACCCTGGGATAGTAGGATCCACAAGGATCACTGTCTCAAGGGCATCCCTGTCCCCATGCCGCTCCACTGAACTTGTCCACCTTGCTGGTGGTGTTGGTGGTGTATTGGTATTGTAACCCCCTGGTCTCTGATCTCTGTATTCCAGCTAAACTCCTGCTTTGGCATTTAATAATGTTTCCCTTTTTGTAATAGGAAATCTAAACTTGCTTAACTTTATTTGTCTTTCTATTTGGTTTGGAGTAAATCAACTCAATCTGAGGTGGTTTTCTATGACTAGTTCTATAAAGTCTTTAACTGTTTATCAAGGACAAATTTATATTTGTGTCACCTCCTATTGTTTCACCCTCTATTTCATGAGAAACCTTCACTTACTACATCTGTTAGTATTTCTGTTTGAGCCAGGAATGTAAAGGTTCCCACAAAAATTGCTCACAGTAACGTTTCTCTATCATTATGAAACTGCCGAATCCTTACCTAAATCTGACCTCAATGCATGTCCTTGGCTACCCCAGTGTTTCCTTGTTCCTTAATAATCTTCTGGTTTGTACAAGGTCCACCACAATATTTGCTATCCTGTTTACTGCTCTTTTATCTCTTTATCTGTGTTCTCCCTCCTCACTTACTTTTTCCTGTTTATTAACATCACATATGATTATGATGCCAGCCTTTTACAATCTCCTTTACTCTAGTGTAAACCTCTTAAGAGCTACAGCAGACTGTGTCCCAGAAGGCGAGTACTTTTTGGTACTTTCATGGAGCCTGTTCATGGAAAAGAGTCTTTTCATATTGTCCTGCTCAACACCTGAGCCAGTATTTGAATTACAGATTATATTGGCATAGGAGAAATAAAGCAGGTTATTAAAAATACTCTCTTCAACCTCTCCCTCCTGGCAGAGAAGTTGCTCAACTTCCATCTGCGTGTAAAAGATTCGTTCTGTATTTTTTTGTATTATAAGTTGTAAGAGTAGGATCCTAAACCTGCCAATATTAATTCAGGAATCATAGTCCAAAAATCAGAATTTTGCAAAAGACTTGTTTGTTGAACCAAGTTCATTTATTTACCTTCCCAGCTAGAAAACACTCATCTAGGTAAGTAGCCAAGAACAGGAGGGTACAAATGGAGAACTGGAAACAGAGTTTGGCTCAGGTTATATTGACTTTGGCAAAAACAAAATATGAAAAATTATACCTGAGATAAAAATAAATTATAATTGAATTAGAGGAGTTCTCCATGTAAACTTAGTAAATGAATGTTAATTCAGTAACCAATCTGTAGCTATGAAACATAACTAGTGATGTTATTCTTTGGAACTTGTTTTGGAAAAGACTGCATAACCCATGAAGCAATTCTTCACAAAGTGCATAAAAGTGTCAGCTTATGTATAATTTATTCAGTTAATGTTAGTTATGGTTTGTTTAATAGTACTTAATGCTGCTGTATGACATCATTCTTTCATTCACCAATAGCAAAAATAAAGAGACCAATCAAAAATATTTTAAGGACTAAAAGATATTTGCATTAGTTTTGATTTTTAGCTTAAATAGTGTAAATCAATAATTACCACTAGTATGTAAAGGATATTTTAAAAGGAGCAATTGTCATATACAGATTATATATTTACTAATTAGTTTAATTACAATTTACTCACTATGTATGTGTTAAGTAATATACTTTTAATGTTCCTTGAGCAATTCATTTTGCCGACAGCATAGTAACAGGCTCTATGCACTTGCCCCTTTATTAGTGACAATTATTAAATCCAATTTTAGTTGTACTTACTACATTTCCTCTGCTGCCTATGGGGCATCCCTATGGGAGAGTTAAGACTTAGTGCTTCTGTTCTCAGTCTTTATGTCCTTTTACCCTCCAGGTATCCTGGGGAGCAGGAGCTGGGAGGAGCAGGGTCAAGATGGGTCAATGTATCCACAGAAAGGCACAGGGACACCTTCTCTTGCCTTTGTGGAAGAGGGAATGAGTCCATGTCCAGCATCCAGATGCAAAAATCCCTTTCTTTAAGTTTGGAAAGGAATGAACTTTAAATGACAATTTGATCCAAAGGCATTAGATACCTTCCAAATGCAGAAACCCTTACCTTCCTTGAGATGATCAGACTTACTGAGGTCATCAAGGCTGCTATACAGGAAAGTGAACAAAGAGAGTTACCCAGTTTGAGATCCTTGATATAAAACTTTTGCCCACTTTAAGTCAATGTATCTGCTTTATTAGAATATTGTGCAAAAAGCGCCTTTTGCTGTGAACTCTCCTTTCATGGTAAATAGACAAGTGGTTTGGTTTATTAATACCCTCTATTCTTACTGAATAATCTTCTCACTGGATGTCTTTTTTCTGAGGGCAGCAATGCTGTCTTGTGGTTTATAGACCACATTTCCTAATTTGTTGTGCTGGCTTCTGCTCTCATGACAAAAATCAAGTTTGTAATGTTCCTAGCAGGCGAGCTGGCCCGATGTTCCAATTACCACCACCTGCCTGCTATGCCAACTGTAAGATCTCCACTTGGCACGGCCTGTGAAACCTGGGCTACAGCTAAATGGGTGGAAACTGCTCATTTTGCAAGTGGTGATCTCAGCCTCTCACGCACGTTCTAACTTTTCTTTCCAAATGTTCCAAGCAACGCCATTGCAGTGGTCCCGAGGCAGTTTTCTGGTTTACCAGATCCCAACAGCTTCCACAAAAGATGAAGAATTAACACATTTCATTGCTGATCTTGGTCCATGATTGTGTCTATCAGAAAAAATTACTGTGGTCCCTTAGAGGAAGCATGATAATTGTTTTGTAACAAACCTTGTAAGTGATTTGGAGCAAAAGTGATTCCAGGGTCTCTAAATGTTCACCAAGAAATACATGTTTAAAATGCAGTGATGTTTTAAGAACATCACCAGCTCAAATACTGAAAACTCTTAAATTATGAGTTGAGCTGTGAAATGTAGATTCTGTGAGCAAATAAAGCTGATTGGCATAAATGAGGTACTCGAACTTGTGTGCTTGGAAGCCATCATCAGGATATTTTGTTACTAACCCTATTTAGGAAACTCCTGTCCCAAATGTAGGTCCTGATGCAAAGAGCAATGAAACCAGGAGGAGTCTCTCTTTTGGCTTTAACCAGACGCAACCAGGTCCTCCTTTCACTATCCAAGGCAGCTGGAGCAGAACTCCTTGGTACATCATCCAAAAATCCACCACCATTATCAGACTGAACACTACTGGTGGTTTGTGGGCTAGGCTGTTGGTAGCCTCAGATGTAATGAAAGACCACCTTGTTCAAACTTCTATTTAAATCCAGCAAACTTACTGTAACTGGTTCTCATGTGAAAGCAATCCAACCAGTAGCTCTTGGGGCAGTAATAATGTGAAAATACAGAATTCTTCATGAAAACCTTTGAAGCAACAGGAAAGTCTGTGTCCCACTTCTCATACAAATTACTTTGGATTACACCCAAGAGTAAATAATGTTGTGTGTATGCTGTTCTTTCCATGCTTTAAATTTCTCAGCCAAAATAAAGGGTACTTCTGAAAGATTTTTCTGATTTGAAATATGTAATTTTCCATGTGTGTACTTAAGCCTATTCATCAAATATGCATTATTAAGACAAGATTTGACTTAAATGAAAGCCAACAGTATGCAGAATGTTACAATTCCCAGCTATGAAATCTATCTTAAAAAATTCCACACTTTTATAGTTTGATCACAAGTAAATTTAAGACACAGAAACTCTACATCACTTCTTGATAGTAACATGAAAATTGTGCTCTCTGCTCTTATTCCTAAGGATGCTGTTCTCAACTGGGGAAAGTTACAGCACTAACAACATATTTGCAATTACCTGCAAGACTTAACCAAGAAAGTAGTCAGTTTATAGTTACCTTCAATATGTAAACTACAAATTATTAGTGCATGAAAATGGCATCTAAGTTCTGTTGCTGGGGTCTAGTAATTTTGGATATTTTCCATGCTATTACTGCCTGCTCCATATACCTTTACTGGTTCTTTTTGAAATTAACTTAATGGCACTCTACAGAAATGGACTGCCTACTGAGAATGAAAGCTTGCTTGCAAAGATGGACTAACTTCCTACTGGGAAGCACTGATTTGGCACAAACAAAGAAATGCTTTAGCATTAATTTACTTCGGTATCAAAATATTTAGAATAAATTATTTAAAATATTTAAGAACTTAATGGTCAATATTTGCTTTTAATAAATGAGACCCATGTACTAATATTTGATACAGAAAATTCCTCCGGTATCTCCCAGCTATATTACTGAGATAATGCATTCTCAACTTGCCAGAAGTGGTTTTTCTTCCCTTCAGGCAACCAGGGACACATTCTTGAATTGGGGCTTACACTTGTGTGCACCCACGTTTGTGCACCTATTCTCTTGCGAATTGAGCTCTGCTCACATTAGTACAGGTAATATCACTGGGTGTTTTCGTATGCTCCCACCACACAAAGACGAAGGTAAGCTGAATGCAGATGGGTTCCTAGCCACTACCTTCCCACACAAAAGTTTCAAACAGTTATTTGTTCTACTTGCTAAATTGCCAAGTCCTTTGTAATAGTGCTTTAGCAGCATCCCCGCTCTGACATGAGACTAAAGAACACAATGCGCTTATGGCATTTGCTTATTATTATCCTGCAGGCCTGAATTACTTTCCTTATCCATTGATATTGCCCTAAGTCCCACGAGTGGGTCACTATCTTAAATAGGGTAACGCAGGGTATGAGTTTTCTACTCATCTGATGAGTAACATCTTCACCTTTTTTCTCATGGCTGGAATCAGGATCCCAACATAACCATGGCATGAGTCCTGATGAGCTGTTAGGATAGATAATGAAGATCTCTGCTCTTAGCATACACCTATCCCCATGTTACTTACAACACTTTAATTTGCATAGTTCTATTTTCAAGTCTAGAAACAGGTAACTCTGGAGAGAGTGGCTCTTTCACTGATTATAGACTTCTAAGATCTACTTCGTAAAAAGATGATTATTAAATTCTTTTCCTAACATATAACATGCAATTGCAAAACTAAATCAAATTGACCTGTGCCTTTCCCTTTCCCTTTCTCTTTCCCTTTCCTTTCCTTTCCCCTGTTCAGATACTCTCTTCAAGGCAGATTAGATCCATTCTATGTTAAAACAAGGAATTTTGTTTGCTCTGAACCGAATAGTGCATTCTGCACATACACACTCCTCGGCAGCACATAGCTAATGCAGGGTTGCAGTGAATGGAGAATACCGTGTGTGCTCTTTCATTTGACTTCAGAAGGTAAGCATATTAGGCATGGATTTAATTTTCAGCCCATTCCCTGCAACATCACAGGCCACACTGAACGCAGAGTTGTACACGGTAATCGTAATACAAAACAAACTTGCATGTCACTGCTGCGGTGAGTTCCTGGCACTTTGAATGATGATTTCTACCCATGAAGTACATTTTAATTTAACAGCAGAACCTTTTATTCACAGTAATGTGTTCAACTTTGGTAAAAAGGGGATTACCAAGTTTCAAAATCACTTCAAGTGACAAAAACCTGTCATTTTGCTGTCACTGCAAACCAATGGCAATAAGAAACAGAACTTTGTCTTAGAAAACTGGTGCTGGAGGTCTTGGCCGTAAAGGAAGCTGTTATCTACCATGGCTCCTCACCAACTACCATGCTCATTTATGCTGCCTGCATCTCACATCAATAAATCCTTTAATGTATTTAAATCTTTTTATTTTTCTTAATAATTATGAGTTTGATCACAGCCGTGGATGGCGCTGGAAACTCAGAGGGGCCACGTGGCAAAAGAGCCACAGCATCCTACGCCAACAGAGTGTGGCTGTATAAGGACTAAGCACAATTTAGCTATTAATGAGCTACTGTAGGAAGCAAGTTTCAAGTGCCCATAAATCAGTCATTTTGTTTCCTCTAATACAAGGCTTAGGAATCATTCCATGCCAAATTTCAGCTTTTAAGCCTCAACACTTTTGCTGGAAGGAGCGTCAATAAAAAAGGCATGTTTGTGTCGTCCCCTCCTATTATTGAACTGGATAATTGCACCGCTTTTTACCTTCCCATTTTTTTCACGAACAACTAAATCTTTTTTTTGTATCCTCCCCCAAATTCATCTTAGAATTCAGTTTTAATCTAAGGGTTGACCTTCATCTAAGCAGACATAGGTACAGCAAGCTTGAAAACAGTTGAAAACAAGGATTTTCATTCTGAAATTTTAATTAAGAAGGCCCCCTCCCAGGCTTTTAATAAATCCTGATCGTTTGTCCAACAGCCAGGAGGGTAGGGATTGGTCACTGAATCTTAAATTTGCAATGGCAAAGAACCAAAAGAAACCAAAGCTTCTGCCTGTGACTGCTGATATATTTTGCTGGTTGGTTTAGACATTTTACACTTATTTTAACTTTTAACTTAATCAAAGCTGCTTTGATGGCATTCAGCTTGGTTTAGCCACTACATCCAGGCAAAGGGATTGCAAAGCCACTGCTATGTTTTTTGCTGTGGCTTGTGTCACTGGGATGTTATTTCTCACAATAGCACAATCCAAGGAGCATATGAATGTTATTGCTGACCTGAAAAAAAAATCAAAATATTAAGAAAAAAAGAGAAAAAAAGGATGGCAAGACAGCAGTCATTTTAATCTCCTGAAAAAATATTTTAAATAGCTCTGAAAAATCCACATGGAAGTAAGCACAGCACCAAAGAAGTTGGAGATGGATTCAGTCTTGCTATGGACAGGTAGGAGGTGTGCGGAGCCTGGAGACAGCACTGCTGGACAACGGGAATATCAGCAAACCCCCCCTGCTTTATCACCTATTACACGGATTAAGGCTTGAGGCACTCCAGTCCTGTCACTCCATAAATGCGTTAAATGAATCGGGGATTTTGATCATATTGTGATTCTCATTAGTAAATCTGAATACAAATAGGTTTTAGCCTAAATAACTATTGTTTTGTCCACGTTGCATACCCAACACGTTACATTAGGAAAAGTTAATTTTATATGACTAAATATAATCAGAAACACAACATGAGGCCTGTCAAGTTGACATGGTATGATAGGTACCTTAACTCTTCTCAGCAGGTAACGTTGTTTGCACACTGCTTAAACTTGTTCATCAATGACTTCTTGCATGATAACCAGGATATTAACAATGCATTGAAGGTGGCACCGGGCTTCTGACATGTACAAATGCAATTTGTCAAAGAAGTATAATTGCAAAGGAAGATCTGCAGATGATTTTGGTATTTCTCCCTTCTCTTTTCCCCTCTTTATTTGTTGCCATGTGTATTACACCAAGATCAAGCTCCTTACCTGCAGATGGGATGTAAAACCAAACACAAAACTCAACAAAAGAGCTTACAGACAAAAAATACTTTCATACTTTAAGGTACTCATACTTTACACTCATAAAAATGAATGTAAAGATCAGTGGTGAAAGGAAGGGGAAGATAAGCAAAAGGTGCAGAAAAAGTAAAGTTTCACAGGTGCAAGACCTGGGTGTAGGTAGACTTGTTAATATAACAGTTGTAACCAGCAAGGCTAAGCAGTCCTTCCCTGGCTCTATTGTGATATGCTATTCATATATTATAGAGATTTTAGGCTCCTATTGTAGATTTCTTTGAGTGATCCACAACTCTCTGCACTATTTAATCTGCTTTCTTATGCAGGTTATTTCAATCCTAATCAATGTCTACTGTGTGAAATCTAGGTGGTTAGGCTTTGGTTGCTTTTCTTAGACCAAAATTTTAACAACCTGCTCTTTTAGGACTCTTCTTTTACCTTGAGGAGTCCATCCAGTGCCAGTCCTGAGCTGTTTTTCTTTGACCTGTGCTCCAGGCTCCCTCTCACACCATCACTCTCACTGACATGCCCTTGAACGAGAGGTGAGATTGTTACCTGCACAAAAGCCTACAAATACTTTCCCTGCACACTGCTGAAGTTTCCCAGAGCCAGAGGGATAGTCTGGGATGAGGATCTGAACCTGGATCCAGTTCAAATAGACCCGTGGGAAACTGGGTGCAAAACTTCACATTGTTGCATGCCAACACTTCCCTAAGCCTTGAGTTTTCCCCATTAAAATATAGAACCTATCATTTTTAAAATAAAGCTATGCCATGTATTTTAATTGAGACTCTGGTCTCCAGCTCCCAATACTTATAATCAGATTCCAGTTCTCCAGCTAAAGCTGTTTATTGATGTCCTACTTTTTTCACCATAGTAGCATGTCAATAAATTGGAGAATAGTTCCGTATGTTAGATTTCCCCAAGCTTTCTGAGGAAATCCTTTGACAATTTGCTGTATAAAGTCAGTTAATTGCTTTATATAGCAGAGCAATAGTAAGCATTTAGACATATCATATGACAGACATTCAGAAAATATGGGAAAGACATATTTGTCAATAAAAAAAATGCTGGAAAAGCAAATTATTTTATTATGTGAAAGTTCTTGGTTTAAGCCGAGTTATCTCGATTGTGCTAATAACTGACATGCCTTAACCAGCTGTCTGAACAACAGAAAGAAATGGCTTCTGCTGCTTTTTCTGAACCTTCTCAGGACCTCCCTGTAACGAACCAGAAAGTAAATCTCCAGATGCCGTAGAATTTAATGCAAAAACGAAAGTTCAAATTGCATTTTCTTTTAAGTTGGATAGGGCCATAATAGAAAAAGATCATCAAAAACAATGAAAAGAAATAATTGTTAATTTCTACAGTACCTTGAAACAGAAACCCCTGAGAATAAATAGAATAAGAATACTATTAAAATTTCCTCTTTTATTATATCTTCTCTGCCAGAGTAATTGTTGCTGTGTCCAATATATGCAGAGGACAATTTACTAGCTGTTTTCTATTAGTTTTTAGCATTAACATATACAGAAATAAAATGAATAGCTAGCTTTTCTATGGTTAATTAAATGACTGACAAGTCACAGATGTTGCTGCACCGACTCTTCCATATGATTAAAAAAAGAAAATCAGCCCTGGCAAACAAAAGAACAGTAGACCAGCAGTGTAAATGGTCTCTCTATTAAGTGAATATTGATGCTACATTATGATTTTTTTTTTATATGAATGTGAATAAGGTAGAATCCTTGTTCTTTTTTTCCAAGTTTTATATTAAGATTTGAAAAGAAAACCTGTTTCCTACATAATTCTCACAAAGGAGTTCAGAAGATGGTTTACTGTAGAAGTGACCTAATTTACAGGAGGTTCTGCTACTGCAACATCTATCACAAAAGTGCATTTTTATTAGCAAGATACATATCTTTAATTTTTTTTCTCTGTATAATTTTAATAGAATCTTGGTAGCTAAACGCTGGTATTGAAAATAAATATTTCATTTCTATTCAATACTATGTGTTACTAAAAAAAATTGAACAGATTTTATAGAAATATTCATAGGATAAGTATATTAAACTGCAGCTCACTCCCTTCCTACCTTCTCCCTACTTTATCTTCATTAACAGTAGGAGCCCTCTTGGAGTTGAAGGGAGTTTCTCTCGTCCATGGTGCTGTTACCTGGTCCTAAGATCTGGATCAAGATGGTTGACCCACTTTAATTTACTTTCCAAGTAACTGGAAGTTAATAATTTTGAGCTCTCAAGTTAGCAGTCCTGGATCTTCTGAACTGCCCAGTGCCTTGAGCATAGTTAAACATTTTTGGATTTAATAGGTAGTAATTTCTTACATTTCTTTTGCATTGTCTGATGGTTTCAATGGTCTTTGTGCTTACTCCTATAAGGTCATTCATTACTCCTTCAACTAAAGTAGGTATGATGAGAGTTGGGAACAGACTATTTTCCAGTTTAACAGTATGTATTACCTTCATTATGAATTATAGACATTTGAGGAAAATACAGATGATATAAAATTGCTTTGGAAAAAATATGTAAAACATGCATAAACATATGCTTTCACTGCTTGTTCAGTAAACTGTGATAACGCAGCAACAGGGCTCAGGAGCCTGGGCATTACTAGTGGAGTTACCGTCTCCCCATGGATAAATGATGATGCCACTGCTGCTACGAGTGGACAAAACACAGGAGTCACAGAGGTGGGTCACCAGCTCCACATGGAAGTTTGGGAGTGGAAATAAAGTAGAATAATTTAGCTAATTAAACCAGCAAAGAATTTAAAAGGACAGAACATTATTACTGATGATGGATTTAAGCCAGAACATTGAGACTGGAAACAATATGCTTGTGTAAAGTGCCATATTTAATTAACAGGGGTAGCTTAGGTATAATATTTACATATTTGTAAAACACTCCAGGAGCACAGAGCCTCTTTTCCATCAAGTGGGACCTCTGGTGCAGTATCGAATTACAAGAAAAATTGAATTTACAAGAAAACCTCCCCACTTACCAAGTTAAGCATTTTGCAGAGGTTGGACGTCATTTGAGATCCTGAATTTTGCTACGGAGCAGCCCTTACTCTGATAACCTTAGGAGACCTAGCCAGAGAGCTGTTTCAAGCTTAACTTTTAGGCAGCTTCTTTAATAGCAGGAGAAAATGGATGTAAGCAATGCTTACTATTCCTAAGGTTCTTCCCCAGACTTTAATCACATCGAGTAAGTCAACGTGTCCCCTCTTCCATTCCATAGCATTGCTCAGATACTGCCTGCAGGGCTGAGGCCCGAAGTGACAGTGATTTCACCCTGAAACGTAAATAATTCAGAGCCTGACCAAATCTGTCAGGCCACTGACCACCAATTATCTCTTACATCACCCTGTAAACTCATTTGGAGAGTTGACCCAATGAATTTGGCTACGTTTGGTCAATGCAAAGTAAAAAGACCTCTAGAAGTACTTCTATTGTTTAATTGCAGAGATTTCAGTGGTTCTGTCAGTGAAAAGTACAGTGTCCTGCTTCACCGTGGGATGGCAAAGGAAATACTTCACACCCTCACGACTGACTGCATTAATTACAAGGGTGATGAATAGTGTTCAACCTATGTAAATAAATGTGTGCTGGAGATTCGAGCCCAATGAAAGTACAGCTATGTTTTAGTGGACGGCGGCATCATATTTCATATAGTAAAAGTTGTGAGGAAAGAGGAGTGATATTTATGGAGTGCAAAGCACTGTGGGATTTTGTGGGAAACCACATATATTCAGCTTGTCAGAAAACATCTTAATATTTACTCTTACAATCCCTAGGCTACTGCTTTCTAAACCTAAAGCTTTCATTAGCCCATTTACCAGATATAAAACATTTGTAAGTCTGTTGAAAGAGTTACTTTCAGGAGTGGCATTTTTCACAGCAAAACGATGATACCTTTACATAACCTCATTATGCAGCAGTGTCAGCTCCTGCAAGTGAGCTGGCTTATCCCATTGAATTAATTCGCTATTTCCACATTTCTCTTCACAGCCTCTGATTATTCCAGAGCATCTCCTCAGTCCTGTTATCTTGCTCACAGAAGGGTCCTACTTTCTGGGTACTCTCCTCTCCAGTGCAGCGCTGACCTCTGAAACTGCCAGCAGTGGTGCAGGGGTTTGTGTGTTTCCGGTGTTTCCAAAGGGATCTCGCCTTGAGTTTTGCCAAACTAGGGTTTATAAAGCTGTGTTACCCACAAACCTCCCTTCCCCACTTGCTGCCCCACGGTTGTGGTTCCAGGCTGCTCCCAGTTCCCCAAATGGCTTCCTTTCTCTATGGCTCACAAGCTACAGGGGAAAAAAAAGCTTTTATTCCTTCCTGTCAGTTCGGGGCTCAGGCAATTTTATGATGGGAAGTTTTATAAATTGAAAATAAAGAAGTATTTCTTAAAACCTAAATAAGGATGATATTTGTTTTGGTCAAAATAAACATCTTTCACTCGCATTGCATGCACAATACGTTACATTAAGAAAGGTTAATTCTATATTAAATATAATCAAAAACACAACATGGGGCCTGTCATGCTGACATGGTGCAATAGGTACTTTAATACTGCTCAGCAGGAACCCTTGTTATATTTTTTATATGTTAGTAGATGTCTACTTAGAATTGATCAAACCTTTCCTTCTGAAACATATATGCCAACACCTCCACAACACACTATAAACTAGACTCTCAGAAAACAATAATGATGCTTATCAGTCACTCGCCTTGAGTTTGCTTGTGAAAAACCTCTAGCTAGTATGCTATTGGAGCTCTTAAAACATAGATCTTTTTGCTGCACTGATAATTCACTCACAGCTTGAGATTGATGACTATGTGAAGTCCATAAAAGATGTTACCACTATATTTTCTTCTTATGATTTATTTTATCATGTTGTCAAGGTTTGCAGAAAACAAGAAACAAATCAATGAATGTCATGCTTAAATATTAAAGAAGGCTGTAATACACAATTTTATTCAGATGCCTTATTCAATCTTGTAGCTCTGAAAAGGGTAGAGGCAGCAAAGCTTTTATTTGAATTACTTTTGGAAAAATTAATTTAGTGTGAACGCTGAATTGTGAATGGCAAAAGGGTAGCTAACCTTATTTGTTTAAAGAGGAATATAGAGCAACTTGGCTTTTTTTGAACGAGGTTTTGAGAACCTGGGGAAATTCACTGGCTTTTCAACTACAGAAACTTTGGAACAGAATTGCTTAATGAGCTCATGCTATCTAAATTAATGAAAGGTTGCTGTAGTGAAGGGGGGGGACGCGGCAGAGGTTGAGAGTAGGATATTGGTACCTGCAGTCCCTAAGTGCTGCAAAGCTATTTAAAAAAAAGCCTTTCTGCTTTCATTACTGCAAAATTGAGATCACGTCTTACACCTTGGTGGAGGAAAGGGTGGGGGGGGAAGAATAGGGACGAAGACTGCAGCCCCACGCTGCTCCTGAACTGGCTCTCCTCTTCCTAATGGGCTTCCCTGTGCTTTGGTATGATTTGGATACAAAACAGCAATTAGGCTGATTTGGGGGTTTTGTTTGTTTGTTTGGTCATTTTGGGGTTTGGTCTTTTATTCTGTTGCTTATGAGATAGAAGAAATTATACCAGAGTATTTTGTTGCTTTTTAAAAAAAACCCCTTTTTTTAATATAGTGTGTTTAAAGCAGCGAAAACACCACTTCCCTGTGGTTCCTACTCTGTTTCCCACCTCTAGAAAGAGCTTTAGTGACCATTTTATCCTTTCTAAGGCAATGATTAAAGCTGTCGTGTCCTACAGGATCAGGCACAAGACGTCTGAACAAGCAGCTCTCTCCAGCCTTTTGTCATCAGGGACCAACTTGCCTGTTTTATTGGTTTCTGTTATGATTTTATTTCATTTTGGGTCTGTAACTATACCAAAGATGGGAGCTAAAAATGAAGGAAACTGAGCAGAGGTGTTGTCTAGCCCTGCATCTCCTGGGATCAAGCAAACCATCCATGTCCTGGACAAGAAAAGTCCCATACCTTGGCTGCCAAGCGTGTGATAAACAGTGAAGCTTTTCAAAGGGATGCTCGCCAGCACCTGGCAGGGTATCATTGCATTAGTTTGTTACGGCATTTGAATCCATAAAATCTGTCTTTTATCAAGAATTATTGGCTTTGGTGTGGTTCCTGACTATCAAGTTCATACTTCTCTCAGCTAGAGGTGTAGCCAGTTAAGGCCAATGATGATACCTCACCTTGTGTGTCTCTAGCACCAGAAGACTGTCAAACATATGGATGGTCCTTAATGGAACCACTGAAATTGCCTCTAAATGACCCTGTGTGAGACAAGAAAAGCTGTGTTTGTAGCTGATTTTAGGCGAGCAGGGAAATCTGTAATGACTAATAGGTTTCTGAATACTCCTGTGTGACTCAGTGTGGGTGGTTGCCCTCCATCATAAAGGGCATCCAAGCAGCCTTGTGGCACCCATGCATCTGCTTCTGAAACCTGGAGAGCACCACAACTGCTGGCATGGTGGAGTATCACTGTGATATTTTCATGCATCCTTCTCTTGCAGGTCAACCAGTACAAGCAAGCGTGGTGAATGCAAGTCCTGTAGAGAAGGAGCAGGACCATGCGCTCCTCAAGGTCTCCATCGCTGACCTCTCCAACTCAGCTGCTCTTTGGAATAAGCATGATTAAGCTGCTCAGTGAACCTTGCACTACTGCCTAAGGCCATATTTAATAAAGTTTTATTGTTCCATTATGCACTTTTCACACCTGGAGGTGGGGATCCATAGAGTATGTAAAAGTGTACAGCTCAACATTGCACAGGCTGCTGCCCTCCCCACCAAACCCCATTCACAAACCACATAAATTACAACCATGTTTTCTTCGTATGCACTTTTGGGGTGAATCACTTACGTGTAAGGCAGGGTTTTGGCTAAACTGCTCCTTTTGGTGCATCTCAAATCTTCTTAGCTCTAGAGAACACTTAAAAATATCACAAGGAACATTTCTTTCTGCTTCTCTGCAGTACTTTTTAATGCACACACCTTGTTTGTTCTCCAGAGATGGAACTGATATTGAATGAGATTAGGCAAAATCATTGTTGCCTGCCCCAAACAGCTCAGGCAGTGAAAGCCATGAGTTGTTTTTTAATTAATTAAAGTTGATGCTTTAATTTGGCTTAAGACTGTAAATGCAAACGAAAGCATATTTTATTTGCAACTTTCATAATGTATCAGAGTATATTTATAATGCAGCATTAAAAATAAAATGTGTTCAATTATGTGGTTTTCAAGAATATTATTTAAATTAACCTCAGAACAATTCTTACAGAATCAAATTTGTAGCACAGGACCCAATTTTAGCAGCACATTCTCTGCATACATTATTGTTTATTATAGCTAATGCATGGAAAGCAAACTTAAAGTTGATCAGTTTTTACTCTCCAGCTTCTCTCTCTTTCCCTGCCCAGCAGGGTGTAAAATGACAGTCAGATTGAAACAACATAATCAGCAGCAGGATTATCAAAGATAACAAGTGCTGTCCACAAAGGAGACACCAAGACATGGTGCGACTGGAAACTTTATTTCCCCAGGAAATATAGTTCCTCTTGCCCTTAGAAGTGTCAGAGAACTCATAGAATTCAAAGCAGTGGAATGCTTTTTGCTCCTTTTTTCCCCCATTTATTTGTTTTGGCAATCACTTTGGATACAATTCATCCATGTGCAGACGGCAAACACAAGCCCCATGCATTTAAATCCCACCTAAGTTTCTCACTGGAGGTCGATTGGTGGTACTGCCCCAGCTCTGCAGTAACCTGAGACTCCCTCCTTGGAGACCCCAGCTTCTGTTGCTTCCACATTTGCCAAGATCTAACTGGAAGTGCTGATTTTCCCCAGGCCTGAGTTGCTGCTTCAGCTTTGTTTGCTTTGAAATCTACTTTTTAATTGTGGTGCATCTCAGCTATGCAGGCAGGGGTGGATGGGAAAATAAATGTTATTTTGCACTTATTAAAAGACTTCGGAGGCTATATTTTTCTACCAAGAGTGGCTTTTATTTGCGCTGAGAAAACTGATTTACACAACAGCAGCCCACAGGCTGTCTTTGTGAAAAACAGACAAACAAACCCAAACCAAATGTATCATTATTATCAATTATCATTATCAATTTATATATTTCTATAATTATTATCAAGTCTATATGATAATTTTGCAGTTTGAGTCATAGTGACCTGTGCTGTTGTAAAAGATTGCTTCTTTAAACGTTTTTCTCCTTAAGACTTTGAATAATGGGAACTCTAGAGGTTTTTTTAATGTCATTCATACATTTGGAGACCCCTTTTCTAAACCCCTTTAAGATGCAGTGACCAAAAGAGAGGAAGATCACTGGAAAAGTTTCCAGTTGTGTTAGAAATTGTTATTTGAACTTTCAATAGGTCATCTCCATTCCACAGCCCCTCTGGAAAGTCTGGGCAAGCTTCCTCACACTGTTTCTATAGGAAACATTGCAGTGAAGATCAAGCAGCTGCTGTGACTTGCTAAAAATGTCTTGGGCTGGAACCAATTCACTGCATACACATTGACTATAAATTTGCCTGGAATATTCCTTCTTGTGCTGGTTCTCCTTCAAATAGCTGGACTGCAGCTTATGTCCTCCCTCACCACCCCTTAAAAATACATTTGGAAGCACAAGTTGTGTGCTTCATGACATACAAATATTCCCATTTAATGTGGATAATTGTTATGGAATCATAGAATAGTTCGGGTTGGAAAGGACCTTAAGATCATCCAGTTCCAAGCCCCCTGCCATGGGCAGGGACACCTCACACTAAACCATGGCACCCAAGGCTCTGTCCAACCTGGCCTTGAACACTGCCAGGGATGGAGCATTCACAACCTCCCTGGGCAGCCCATTCCAGTGCCTCACCACCCTCACAGGAAAGAATTTCCTCCTTAGATCCAATCTAAACTTCCCCTGTTTCAGTTTGAACCCGTTACTCCTTGTCCTGTCACTACAGTCCCTAATGAAGAGTCCCTCCCCAGCATCCCTATAGGCTCCCTTCAGATACTGGAAGGCTGCTCTGAGGTCTCCACGCAGCCTTCTCTTCTCCAGGCTGAACAGCCCCAACTTTCTCAGCCTATCCTCATACAGGAGGTGCTTCAGTCCCTCATCACCCTCGTGGCCTCCTCTGGACTTGTTCCAACAGTTCCATGTCCTTTTTATGTTGAGGACACCAGAACTGTAACTGTATATTACACCACTTCTTGGTCTCCCTGCTTAGGTGGTGTTTTGCCTGGACAATACAAGATGCTAAACAAGGTGTTAAGAAGGTACTTAACAGGGGCACAAGTTTAAGGTGAGATACTGATTCTGCTGATGTTAAAGACAAATTCCCTTTGACACAGCTGAGACAAAGACTCCCTCCAGCATTTGGGAGAATGCTCTGTCTCCATCTACAGAGATGTTGGTTGGACTTGTCAACTCCTTTGAGGAGATCACAGAGAAGTTGGAGGAGGAAAGCATTCCAAAGTGTACTGAATGGTTAACTCCCCCAGAATTTGCTATAAAGAACAAGCCAAATCTGTAGATGAAAGCCAATTTCCCTGAAAGCTTGCAAATATCTGGCTCATCTGATTCTGTTTGTCCATAATCACCCGTAGCAGATCTTACATTCGTTTCCATACGGCCGTGTGGCTGCTGATTTAATGGAGTTGCACCAGTGCACTGAAGAATTATAAAAAGCTCCAGCCCAGTGTGTGTGTGCCTGTAGATAGAATTTTAAAAAATACCCTTATTTATACAGTGAATAGAAAGTTAATGTTTTGGCTTTCTTCTGGGACAATCTGTGAAAGAAAAACTAGAGCTGGGGATTAAAAAGAGTGTGCAAGTAATGTGTAAACCATGAAATTCAATTAGTTCCTCTCAGGAAGCCAAATTTTGGTGAATACTGTAGAGAAAAGGTAGGGACAAAATGCCTAAGCCAGAGCTGTACTTAATAAGCTTCAGTAATTAGTTATAAATGGCTCGTTAAACCTGGAAACACATCTCTTTTTTTTGCCCATGTTTATTAATGCTAAAGAAAATGAAGGATAGGGTTAAAGAATGATTTAGAAGACCTTCTATCCCAAATCTTCTACCAAAAGGGATTTTGGTGCTGTTGGAAGGTGGGCACAGAGAAAAGGCACATGGTGCTTGGCCTGGGTTTGTGGTGTGGGGAAGCCAGAGCCTGGGGGAACATGGGGGTCCAATGCTTTTGCTACTACTTAGGGCATCCCTATGAGTGTGGATGAGACTGTCTGAGAAAGGGGTATGGATATGGATGTTTAGAAGGAGTATTGGGAAAATACTGACCAGATTTGCCAATGAGGTCATGTTTAACAAGCTGTGCAGGAAATTAGAAGCATTGTCCTGTTATTGATGTGTCCCTTTTTTACCCCTGCATCCTCCCATTTTTGCTACATCCAGTAACAATTTGATATTTGAATTGTATAGTAACTCTTCAGAATTGGAAGGGTAAAAGGTAAATTGTGCTACAGTGTGTGATAGATTAATTGGCAAATGTTCCTGTTATTGTTTCTGGGAGCTCTACATCCACCTCACTATTCTTGTGTCTGAAAGGGCTCCCTTAAGTCAAAAGCACAAGTGAAAATACCGATGGCTCAAAAACAGAGCCGCAGCTCCTGCTCCACAATTCATCTTACAATCAAAGGTCCTTTGCTGTCAGTACAGGAACTGGAGCAACAAATGCAGACCATAGACAATTCCTTTTCTTGCTCCCTCCGCCCCATGCCCTCCAGAATACCCTGAAATACCACTCTAATCCATATTGTGAACAGTAAACACATTTGACGTATGAACTCTTTTTTGGTAAGAAAAGGTTTTTCCTGGCTGCATATTGTTAATCTCTTTTTGTATATGCACTTCTTCTGAATCTTCATTACTTTGAGAGATTGGCTACAACCTGAAACATTTCCAGCTTAAGCCTTTTTCAGGGGGAGTGGGTCAAACTGGAGTTCCTTGATCCATTGTTACTTAATTTCTGGGTCAGGTTCCAGAAAGACCCCTTCTTCCTCCTTTGCTTCAGATGGAAAACACTCAAGGATTGATTTTTCTGCTGGGAAACCTGCACAAGATGGTTGGAATTTCGTGAGAAACGTAACTCTTATGCTTCCCTAGAAGGTGGAGCTCCCTCTTTTGGGGCCACAGCTTCCAAAAGCATCATGGCAAGTCAGAGCTAGCTACTTTCTTAATTTGCTATCAACTCAACTTTACTTATTGATTTTCCTTCCTGGTTTACCTTTCAGCTAACTACAACCATTACTTACACAGTATCTCAGGAGGAGCTGAACATGCTCAAGGTGACAGCAAGAGGTGGATGGGAGCCTCCAAGCATGAGCCCAAGCAACATATGACTCTTTTCCTCCTGGTCTTTCACCAGATCATCTTTGGCCAAGTTAAAAGGCTGCTCCAAGCTGTGAGCGCTAAGAGTTAATGTGTTATAAGGTGGTTGAGGAGGAGTTTAGGCTTCCTCCAAGGTGGTGGCCAGTCTTCAGACCCTTTCTCTTTGCTGCCTATTGGTGACTGATTTCCAGCATGGTCTCAGCTTCTGGAGTGAGCACAGGACTGGGTTTGGAGTGTTTATGCCCTTAAAAATGTCTTCTGAAACCTTTCTCTGTAGCCTTGGACGTGACACTTAACCTTGCTGCCTCAGATTCCCCGTCAAGAAGGGGATAATAACACTTGCTTATCTACTCCAGAGCGGGCTTTGAGGATTAATTAGTTAATATTTGTACAGTGCTTTGAACAGAAGTGCTTGGTATTATCATTCTTACTTCACTGCCCCAGGCTCATTTTCTCCTTTGGCCTGATGTGCCTTCCTGCTTGTTTAAAAGCTCTTCTTCTTGTCTTAGCCCCGCTGTGTGGTGCCTTTGCCCTGCCTCAGTGCATGCTTTGCATGTTCACAGAATCATAGAATCACAGAACCATGTTCCCTGCATGGCCTTTGGGTCTGCACAACATCTGCAGAAGGATGAAGGCCAGCACTTGCCCTCATCCTCCTCCTGTTCACTCTAAGAAACACAGCATTTGCATTGTGTGTCTGAAGCAATGTATTCTTTTTCCACTCCATCCAACAGTGCTTCTTGTGGAAGGAACAGGCAGGCCAGGCGGGCACTGGAGAGGCAGTTTGCATGGTGTGCAGATTGTACAGTCCCTTGTTCTTTTAATCTTTTCTTTAAAAGAAACAAGGAGAAAGGAAGGAGGACGAAAGTGGGGGAAAAGAGGAGAGAAAGGAAAGCCCAAAGACTGTGTGCTTCTGCCTTGAAATATGCTTCCTGGAAAATATTCCCACCTAACTCCATTATGAAGATGATCATTGGAGCTGGAAGCATACACAGGAAACATTTTCCCGTAAAGCCATTTAAACTTCTAAGGCTGGTGAACTTTATATTCATGCTCATCACACCAGCCCCGGTGTGTCCTTATGAAGGTTCGTGTCCAGTTGCTCGCTCTTCCTCTGGGAAATAAGTCTTGACCCTGGATCAATGGCTGAGCACTGCTCAGTGACACCAGAGCAACAGTTTGTCAAGCTGCCCCAGTGATTTGGTGGTTTCTGCATTCCTTGGCCTTAATTCTGCCTCTGCCTGGGACCTCTCTGCTCCGTACTCATCCCATCTGTCACACTTTGAAGTGGGGCAGTGGCCATCCTTGTCCCCATATCTGCGTAAGACGCATCACAGTAGTACCACTCAGTCCTGCCAGGAAACAGCAGCAGCTGTGCTTTGGAAGCCCCTTCTGTGCAGTGTTGCCTGACCAGAGCAAAACGTTGTGGCTAAAACTTGAGTGAGAAAAACCTTGAGGATATTTTCATGCAGACAGGATATTCTGAAAAGTTTCTGAGGCAGTCGTCAAAACCATCAGTGGGTGAATATTTCATCTCTATTTCCCTCTGTTCACTTGTATATAATGGACTGGGCAGGAACTGTCTTTTCCTTCAGTGCCCAAGAGCTCCAATTTCTCCTTTCTCCCAGTTACTGCAAGAGAAAACCGCCTGCATTGTCTGAGTACCTTTAATGTGCAATTCCACCGGCCTAATGGGCACCTGATGGTACAGATAGATTTGATTCCAGATTTGGATCTGCTGACACAAACCTTAATGCTTTTTATTGTGTGTCACTTTGGGAAATCCTGATTAACAGCAACAAAGAGATAATTATGCAAGATGAAGACAATGTAGTTGTTTTAAAAATAATGTATATCATACAATTAATGCTACTTTGTCCTATATCAAAGTCACGCTACCTGCATTAATCATACATCCTCATAGCTTCTAAACATTAATAGCAAGAAATAAAAAGAAGAACTCCTAATCCCGAGGAGAGTCACAATAATGGGGGGTTGGGTTTCTTCTGAGAAGAAGAGAGGTAAGTAATGCAGGTTTTCAGCCTAATTATTACAAAATGTAGAACATAAGACTATCTTTTATAGGAAAAAGGTCTGAAGCCAGTTCAGGAGCCCTGATTAATGATTAATTCCATTAGGCCTCCTGCAATAAGGGTATCTGAACACTTATAAATTAAGGTGTTGCCTTAAATAAGAGGTAGGGTTTTGCCTTCTTCTGACCTTACAAAGGGCCAGCCCAAAGCAGTAAACCCAGCTGGCTGATGTGCAGCGCATGTGCATGGCTGAGCTGTTCTGAGCACTGATATAGCTGCTCCTCTCCTTGTAAATTAAAGAAGACGTGGAAATTACATGAAATGGAGTAGTGATACACGAGGTACGAAGGGGGAAAAGAATTCTCTTAAGCTGTGGAAGGCTTAAGGCCTTAAAACCTGGTGGAGGAGCAATAGGAATGGTTGGGTCGGTGGATGAATGGATAAATACAGACGTCAGATTTTAGCAATTCTTCAGATTAAGAGTTTCTAAAGGAAACATTGGAAAATTATTATTTCACATCTATGTAAGACACGGTTCTTTGGAGTTTATTCTGGGTTGCCTGACTTTGAACTCCTCATCAGGAGCAAAAGGGACCAAGGACCTTATTTTAAATCCTGGTTTAAAATGATGTCCCGCATTTATGGTTTTAAGGGGATGCAAGGGCCTCATTTGCTCTCCTCTACCCCTTGGCATCATCTGCCACCATTGGACAAAGTCCTTCCATCTCCTTTTCTTGCCTGGGTCCTCCTTCAGTATGCAGAAACCTGGAAGGAAGGCGGCCCAGGTCCTTTCTCTGCTCTCCTGCTCAGCCATGGGGTTTGGTACTTACTGGTGAGTTTGGGGAATGTGTTTCCCCATGGTGATGGGCTCCAGCAGAGCTGGTGTGGGCTGCCCCATGCTCTTCCATGCTCCCCTGGCATGGTGTAGCACAGGTATCATCTGTGTCATGAACCTTGTGTGTCCACATCCACCTGTCTCCACTGCTTGTAAAGACCAAATATTGAACCTACCTTTATAATTTTGGCCTATCTATGGCAGTAAAGAGGTTTCTATATATACACTAGAGTAGCAACATTACAGCATTAATATTTTTTCTCTTTCTTGACAAAATTAGCTCAGTCTTGCTTTTGTAACCCAGCTTTGTATGTAGCACATCATGCTTTCCAAAAACTCTTTTCTTTATACCTTGTTTCCCCAAACACTGTTCCAAATTACAACTGTTTTG
>NW_026915780.1:1975000-1980000 GCF_034315485.1 Pezoporus occidentalis
TCAGGCACTGTTTTTGGACCGTGTGGAGGTGCTCACATGGCGTGAGCCCTGGCCAGCTCTGGCTTCGGTTGGGAGAACATAAACACAAAGCAAAACCCTTTTTGCCTCTCCCTTGTGAGCTGGGAAGTAGCTCAGGTGCGGGTGGGAATGTGTAAATCCGAGTTGTCAAAGAAACCTGAATGACCTTCCAGTAAATCAGTGAAACCGGGAAGGTTTTGGGAAAGAAGGATGGCTGGTGGGGCTTGGCCGTGTGCCGTGGGGAGCCAGCCAGCTCTGCCATCCATGCTGGCACGCAACAAGCCTGCTTCCACTTGTTGCCAATATCCGAAAAACAAGTGGTGGGGCCAGCCAGCATCAAAAGCCACTCCATTTCCTCCTCCACTTATTTAATTATTAAAGACGAATAAGAACCAGCTCGTACATAAAGAGCAACAAAGAAAAACAAAATACTTAAGAACTGGCAGCCAGGCGCAGCAATAAGTCATGGCACCAGCCTCTGAAACGTCCCTGGTTGTATAAATAGGATCCTCCATGGGAATCTCCAGGATAAATCCCTTATGTCGAACCACAGCACGCCATGCTGGAAGAGGAAGAGCATTGTGTGCTGTGACATGAGAAAAATGACATTTAGAAAGAATCATTAAACAAAACAGTCACAGCTCACATAGTTTACCTAAGAGCACTTGCGCCAGAGCCTTCACCCATCCTATGGACAACCACTGCCCATGGATGGGAATTCAGCAAGCCTTGGCAGACCTATGGCAAAGGCTGTTTGCTGTACTGGTAATAATAATGACTCTAAACACCAGTTTGACCCATCAAAATTTTGGCTGCATCTAGATTTTGTGGGCTTTATGGGATTTGTTACCAATGTAACTCCTGAAGAAAGTCAACGGGCAGCAACCAGGACACTCAGCTTCTCAACTTCAGCAGGCTGATTGGAGACCTCATTCCAGTACCTCCGAGACTTTGCTACAGCTGGGAATTTGGTACCGTGTTTGATGTGGGAGAGCCCCCCAGAACTGCTCCCCATGTCTCTGTGGAGGATTACTGGCTGAATGGTCCATGACCACCTCTATGCCTGCTGCACACACCAGTGGTGATGCCACTGTGGCAGTGCTCTGGAGCATCAGCAGGGCTTTAAATGCTGTGGTATGCAAATATACAGAAAACAACTTGATGCCCCAGCCACCAAGTGAGCAACCAACCAAATCCAGTGCCCAGGCACTGCAGAATGAAAGACAGGACAAAGCAAAATAAAATAGGAAAGTGTGTAGAGACAGGACAATGGCTTTAACCTGCCCGAGGGGAGACTGAGATGAGCTCTTAGGCAGAAGCTCTTCCCTGTGAGGGTGCTGAGGCGCTGGCACAGGGTGCCCAGAGAAGCTGTGGCTGCCCCATCCCTGGCAGTGTTCAAGGGCAGGTTGGACACAGGGGCTTGGAGCAAGCTGCTCTAGTGGAAGGGGTCCCTGCCCGTGGCAGGGGTTGGAGCTGGAGGAGCTTTAAGGTCTTTTCTAACCCAAACCATGCTCTGATTCTATGCATTTAGGGAAAGCTGGTGTGCGTAGGAAGCTTTGTCCACAGCGGAGGTCCCAGCGGTCCCCAGTGTGTTGTCCCATGGCAGTGGCTGGGAATTGTTATCAGGCCACTAGGAAAGAGGAAAAAAAAAAAAAGCAGAAAAAGGAAAAAAAAAAAAAAAAACGGAATCTTTAAAACCATGCTCAACATGTACAGCTGCTGGAACATCTGTGCCGAACATGATGACACAAGCTGCAATCGTGGCAGTTGGGGAGGGGGAGGCAATAAGGAGAGGTGAGGGAAGAGGGTAAATGCAGTCCCTGAGTGGATGGTCCCGCGTGGGCTCTGCCTCAAGAGCCCCATGCCGCAGCCTTGGGGTGCTCCCACCTTTGGGCGCCTCAGCACTCTGCCTGCAGTGGGAGAAAGCTCTTTAAATCCCACCGCATTTCACCTCTGTGCCACTTCCCCTTGCCTTTGAATAGCCAGAACTGCCCTGGGGTGACAGAGGCAGATCCTTCACCTCCCGGTGAGGCTCTACCATCACTTATTTAACTCAGGGTGATTAAGGGAGTTGAGAGTTTGGTGAGACATTTTCCAGGAAATCTGTTAGATTTTTAAATTCTTTCCCCCAAAATACAAAATAAATAGAAAATACATGGAAAACCATAAAAATATGCATAAAAATATTAAAAAGTGTATAGATAAAACCGGGACCATGAAGACCCCCAAAACCCTCATAAAGTGCAGTTCGACAGGTGGGTTTTGTAAAGCCTTTCTGCACAGGTAAGGATTTCAGGAGCTGTTGATATGAGCAGAAAAATGTTATTCTGTCCTGGAGCGAGCTCAGGGAAGAGGAGAAATAAAGGGAAAAGCTCCAAAAAGTAAAACCCCAACCCCCAAAATCCCTTGGTCCTGCCTCTCCCCCTGCATTGTGTTGGAAAACCATACTAGCCTAAATAGAATAGAGCAGAAATCTCCCTTAATCAAAACAACATTATGCCAAAACCCCTTTCGAGGGAAGTGAAACGCACACAGCAGCACAGCCCTGCTTAAAAATAGAACAGCCTTTGCCTTGCAAGTAACAAAAATACATAACAACATAGTTCTGCCATCTGAGCTTTGAAGGATGTCTGTCATACGCCTCGGCTTATTTTACGCCCCTTCCCTTTTTTAAAAGAGGAACAATGCCATCTTCCCGAAAGGAAATAGGCAATAAAAACTCCAGCAGGATTTCCTATTCATAATTTTTCCCATTCATATCCTAATGGGTGAAGGCAAAAAAAAAAAAAAAAGCAACCCCACCACCAGCTTTAACAACTTAAACGGCACTTATTAAATAGACATTTTTACATGCCTGGTTTTTCCTAAACGTGGGATATAGTTTTACAGTTCAATTAAGTCCTTTTTTTATTTTACCTTTCCAGATATCCTTCTCGGAGCTGACTGAATGCTGTGTGAGATGATGTAAAGCATCTGATGACAAAATATCAAATATATTTATAAAACACCCCGTTGAGTTTTTATCTGTGCCATTACATTTTTAATTAATAGGAATTTTTTTGTTGTTGTTGTTTTACAAATGTTGTGTTTTACTGCCGGTATGATCTCACTGCTTTACAGTATCGATAAATGAAGGCACACCTGCACTATAAAATCTGCTTTATATGAAGCAGGCCATTCATGTTTTTATAGCCCATTTTTCACCCATTGTTCTTGGGTCATGTCATAGGTGTGCTGTAATGCGCGGTGGAGGTGGGCGGCTAGAAGATCATTTTAACAAAATGGTCTAATTTTGCCAACTTTAGTGCCAGAATCTGGGCTGAAAAATGCAGAACTAATATCCCAATAGACACAACTGCATGATGTCACTTCCCTGGAAATGTCCAAGACAAACATCTATTTCCAGATCACTTGCACTTATAATGTGAATTCTACCTCCTTTCTTATCCCCAAATTACTATTCCTGTGTTTTCTAGCAATTTTTATGTTAACTTGGTTAATGTCTGAACTTTCCTGACTCTTTGTAAGGCTTGCAGCTTTTATTGCCCTGCGTCCTATAACAGGACAAGGTTCACTAAAGATGTTTTTGGAGCCTACAGACCTGCGAGCTCTCTTTAAGAGAGAAAAAGCCAGCGCAACGTGTATTCTCCTAAATGCACAGGCTCAAGTTCACACACCCACACAAAAGGTCTTGCTACAGAATTCAGTGACTTTCCTTGATTAGAAAAATCACTGCCTTTAACAGAGGATTTTGGGATGATTCTTTTGCTTTCCCTTTATTTCCTGGGCTGGCAGCAGCGGCACAGGCAGACACTCCATCACCGAGCCTCGCTCACACACCTTCCTCCTGATTTGCAGCATCCTTCCTTGCAAAGTCCTCTCCCTCCGGAGCACAGCCGGCCCTCAGCAGGGAGGGAGGATGCTGCGCGCAGGATGAAGGCCACCCGCCCCTGAAACCCGAAGCTGGGATCCTACAAACAGCCCTGCACAAACCAACCCTGGGCTCAGCTCTGTTTTCCATGGGGTGTGAAGTTTTCCCTCTTGCTGGATTGAGGCTTAAGAGGGAATATTAATATCTTTCCAGCAGCCGACCTTCCCAGGGCTGGAATGCAGCAGATTGCCTCTGCCTAGCTTAATTCCTCAATACCTTTTATTAATTGCCCCCTCCAACCCCTTTATACATATTCACCCCACACGCCACCACGCCAGTAGTTGTTTTTCATAACGTGCCTTTAAAGTGACAACTTTATGGCAGAGCCACGAAACTTTTATTAGGATGACAAATACAGCAGCGAAGGTAATGCCGGCACAACTTGGAGGTATGGCAGCAAAGTTACCCTGGGGGTGGTGGTGGGATTCCCCCCCTTTCAAGGGTGATGGAGGGACCTTGATGCCGGGGGGATGGACATTGTTGCTGCTGCAGTGTCACTCAGCCGCCAGCCTTCCTCTGGACCGAGCTGCTGATTGTCTGATTTCCCTGCCAATGGGACTCCCGTAAATGAGAGTCTCTTTCTCAGCGGGTGATTCCCATGGAAAGAAAAAAAAAAAAAAGTCAGAAAAAAAAAGGGAAAAAAAAAAAAATGTAAAATAAATAAATATTGCAGGGTTGTGCAAGCATTTGAGACCTGCAAGGCCTCCTCATCAATTGTTAAATCTGACCAAAGATGACATCCCTAACATGCCTTTAGAAGGGAAGGCACTGTGGAGACGCAGCTTTCAGGCGGAGAGGATGACATTGTATTTCGTTAGGATTCCTTTCCCTCGGAAAAGGGCCTTTTCCTGCAGAAAATGACTTTCTTTTATACGTTAAAACCCTTTCCCCCCCTCACTCAGCGTGGCCACAGCTCCGGGTGTGAGGGAAGAGGGGCCGAGCCCCCCGAGGAGCTGTGGGCACCCTGTGTCTGCGCCGGGCTGGCCACACTCCATCATCCGGTGGCAGGAGGGGAATGGCAAAATATTGCTTTGGTCAAAGTTATTAAAGG